>NC_067196.1:7552948-7856281 GCF_000699445.3 Schistosoma haematobium | reverse complement strand
GGCGAAGTCGTACTGCTGTACAGGTGGAGCCGGAGCTACCAATAATAATAATAATAATAATAATAACTAATTGTTGGCGAATTGAAATAGTTTGATTGTAGACTTCGTGATACAACTCCAGATTCTGATGAAATAATCAATATCTTACTTTTTGGGTTATACATTCCAAACTGTAACATCTATTATTTGATAACTCTCATATTAGTGAGTAATTTTCGTGTACAGTGATTGATATTCTGTTTATGACCGTTATACTTGAAGGAAAGCTGATATGGATCAAAGCTAAGAAAACAGAATAAGTTTGTTATATATCAAAAATAGATCAAACGTTTAACGTAAATACCCATAGTTTTGTAAGTTTTACTCATACTGATCAGTTAGTCAGTCAGTCAGTCATATGAAACTTTGGGCTTGGGATGTACGCTCACCGCTTCAAGAAACCGTACCACATTTTAACGGTGTCTTCACCAAATATAATTATGTCACCAGTGTCAATAAAGTCATGAGGCGAATATCCTGATAGGAGATTAACTCGTGATTCTTTTCCTATCTATAGTATACTATTCATTAATAGATAAATATCGTTTATTCGAGGTAATCTTTTTATCCCTATGAATAGAGACACTTCTTTAGGAACAGATATTATGTTACAATGTATGCAGAATTTGCTTTACCGACATATATTTTCTTTGATCAATGCCTGAAAGTACTGTCCAGCTCAAGGCTATACGATGTTATAATTAAATTAATTACAAATCAACATTTAGCACATTATCTGTTTCTAACATGTATAGAGTTAATATTATTAGTTTGAAACAAATATGGTCATTCATTGTTTAGTAGTAAAAAAGCTACTTGAAAACCAAACTAAATCCTAGTGGTTGCTTAGGCAAGAGCATAAAGAAGAGTTGCATAAGATCATAGTCTAATACTAACTACTGTAGTGGTAGATAACCAACTTGGTTCTTTGTCTGCTGGTACAAACTTGTTTAGGAGAAGTCATATTTGACTTCGAAAGAATGTCAAGGAACTAATGAATTAACAATAAAATGTTATTAGTTTATTTTGTAAACTGTTCAATATATATCATTAGTGATTATCTTCATTTTGATTATAGATTAGTGAAGAGTAGTGGGTCCAGTCTCGAAGGGTTCATAAGCTAATATGTTTAAATTAACAAGAAGTTACATGTTTTTCTGTCACTTTGTGGTGTGTGCTACTGATGTCGACATATGTAAGTAGTATGTATCATCAATTGGAAGTGGAATACCTGACAGCAGAAGGTTAAGGAGATCAAAGAGAGCAGAACGAGAACAGAGAATGATTGGTGTGGAAATGAAGGAACAGTGAAGTCTGAGACAATTGATTACAATTTTGCAAATGAATTATTTACTGTATGGTTCTTAGATTTTACTAAGATCTTCTGTAATTTTGTATTCGATTGTCCCCACTTCTGTTTTCATTCACTACAGCTATACTTTCCATTGTTCCAACTCATTTTATTGTTTCTAAAAGTTTAATCAATTGAAAATGATAGATACTTCGACGAGACTAAAATTTATGGATGAACCAATCAGATTTACGATAACAGGTCTTAGATTTTGGCGCAAAATTCATTCATCCATTTGGTTAAACAGTGTCTTGACATTATGACTGACGTCAGTTCGTTATGAAAACTCTAAATCTAACTCCTAATTCTAATCATAATCCTTATTTTCCAAACTTCTTTATAACCCTTATTAAGGTCTCGTAAGTAGGTAAACACTCTCAAGGTTACTTCACCATCGCTCAAAGGTCATCCATAAATTATAGTCTCACCGGTACTTCTTGTATTAATACGATTAACTTTGTTAGTCTAGTTCACTGCCCTTATCGAAACTTAGTTAATTTCAACTATTTAAGTCAAGGACTGTTGATTTCTAGATGGTGGTTGGAGGTAGTGAACAGGAAACCCTGAACCTAGGTCTCGTGCTACTTGGCACTCGTCAGCAAAGTGTATCTGTAATCTTGAGGGAACTGATGTTCCCTGACGGATCTGATCCCGTGTCACCCAGCTTCACGGTCAGAGACGTTACCACTGAGCTATCCGGGCCACGACCAACCGCCTGTAGGACTGAGATGTGATCACAATTGATTGATCACTGGGTGGTGACCAATGTCATGTGTGTCAAGTCATGAGTGCCAAGTAGCACGAAACCCGGGTCCAGGGTTTCCTGTCGACTACCTCCAACCACTATCTAATCTCACAATAGTGCACGCAGTATCGAGTCACCTAGACTAGTGGCCACGTTGCAACTTGGTCGATAGCATTCGATCTGCACTAATAAGGAATTGGCACACATGACATTGATCACCACCCAGTGATCAATCAATTGTGACTGTTGATTTCTATGTAACCTTGAAATTGCTTATATTTACTTGGTTAAAATTTTAACTATATAGTAACCAACGTTGAAATTCGATGAACATTAACCAACACTAATGTAGGTAACTTTTTTCTAATATCTTCATGAATTGTTTTAATGTAATATTTGGTATTCTTATTTTATTTTTATTTCTAACCTGACGGATCTGTATACTAAATACTGTATACATTGATATAGTGGCTGAGAAGATTTGTAACTCGAAGGGAGGGTGACTGATGATTTTAATGAAGTTATGTTCTGTAACGATTACACTGCCTAGCTCAGTAAACCAAACTCTATCAAAAGCTATTCGAATTTTAGGAAAACAATGTATTAGGAAATAGAGTTTCACAGATTTGTCATCAGGAGAAATCTTTTGTTTGGCGTAGAACTATTGATACGCTATCTAGATATAAATAGACGAGATAGGATTTGGTTTTGTTAATAACTACTCAAAGTCATAACGGATAATAAGTTATTACTACATGGTGTACACATATTAGTTTATTATAATGAAGACAAATACGGAATATTACGAGAGATGAGGAGTGATCAACAAATATTTGGACTGAAAACTCTTATTGTATGAGCTGTAAAACGAATAGGATTTTATTTGAAATAATCAGGAAGGATTATTATGCAAAGAAAATGAAATCCTGTCAAGACCACTGGGTAATGTTCCCAAAAATTATTGACTACTACTACTGGTAGCAGAATGTTAAGAAGATCAAAGAAAGGAGAACGAGAACAGACAGTGATTAGTATGGAAATCAAGGAGCAATAGAGTTTGAGATAATTGATGGATATTTTGCAAATTAAGTAATTACTGTATGGTTCTTAGATTTTGTTAAGAGATTCTGTTGTCGTTCATTACACTACTGCTACTATTACTACTGTAGTGTGTGCTGCTTATGTCAATAGATATAAGTAATGTGTAGCACCAATCGGAAATGAAATGCCTGTAAGCAGTAGATTGAGAAGATTCAAGTGAAGAGAATAGAGAAGGAAACTGGCATCAATCAAAATAAAAACAAAGAATGAAAGAATGATGACTATTGTGATCTATCGTCGTCAATGTTAACGTTGAACTTTCTTATTCAAGTATTACAATAAGCTACTTGGCTTCTTTTTTTCAACGTTTGGAAACCGGATAAAAATACAATCGGCTATTTATCAGGATTAACATCAGTGACGCTTAATTCGATCACAAACATTTATCTTAAATGACCTTATTAGAGACGAATAGCTCAGTATTCATTGAATTAATCAAGGTAGATGTGGAAGTGTACATTAAGTTACTATTAGCCTGAATGAAAAAGTACCCATGTTATGAGAACATTTAGGCATATTTACTACATCTCAAACTCAAACAATTATGAATGAGAAGAAAAGTTCTGAAAATAGTCATGGTAACCTAGAATCCGGTGGAATGTTATATGAAAAATATCGGTAACTTGAAAATTGTTATAACTTTTGGACTTGTGCCCCATTAATATATACTTAGTGATACTGCCAATTAGAGAACAGTGAATTATCGATCGGACCAAGGACGCGTAAAATACGTGCGAGCAGCCTAGAGTCCTTATCAGTCCTGCTTCCTGCCCAGCCATGCTTGCCTGTTAAGTTCAGAACACCAATCTCAGCCTCTGCAATATGAATCATTTACTTCAAACATACTGGGTTTTTATACCCCCATCAAACACACCACATCGTACCATAAAATAAGAAACAACATTTGTACAAGATTTAGCCAGATGTGGCTGTGAATGTGGGAGGTAGTCTTTGATAGACTGGGTATAACTCAAGAATGGTAAACCGTATAATAATAGTTCATAAATCAAAATAAAGCTTTAAATGAGAGGAATATGAATAAACATAGTTTAGTTACTTAACGATTATACAATAAATATATATGTATAGTATTTATCCTTAAACAGATCCCAACAGTTACCGCTTATTATTCTCGTCGGGATATAACAGAGATGATTATCACTGAAGGTTAGCCAGCTAAGTTTTGTTTAATTTAAACATTTAACCAATTATTAAGAGAATAATGACTGATTTCATCAAACTTTCCAAATTCTATCATTCTAATCCACTTACAAGACATTGAAATCGTTATTCCTTCATTGTACTTTGATAAGACAATATTTAGTGAAATAACCTTTGGACCAAAGATTACTCCTATCAAAAGCCTATATAAATATAACAACAATTGTTATTTTGAACGTATTATAATGTAGTATATCACCTATACAAACTTACAGAGATCATTCATAAAACTTTATAGTTCTTTCATTCCCGTTGTTATTACAATTATTCGCTGTTTATGTTCCTATTCTCTTTAATTCGATCTTCATAACCTTCCGCTCTTAGTCATTCCACTTCTGATTGATGTTACTTACTACTTAATTCTGTCAATGTAAGTAGTATACACCACATTAATATTAACATTATACAGACAAACTATTTAATGGTTGAATTCATGGATTGATTTAAGTTCGACCATCATTGGAAACCTAGCTGTTTTGTTCTAGTATGGGATTGTTCAACAGTATGCATCCACAATCCTATACACATCAATTGAAATAAGAGCCATAGATCTCGTTTGAGAGCACTTAACCTCTAGATCACTGAACCGGTATCCAACGGTGTTAATGTCTAACTTCCACCCCCCCCGTGATATTGTGCGACTCATGAATTCAATTATTAAATTACTACAATCTCCACAAATCCCCATTCTGATATAAATGTATATTAATTAATGAGGGTTTCTGATTGCTAAAATCAAGTTATTGTACTGCTTTCCTCAATTATTTATGATCTTGTTTATTTGGGTTATTTCTTTACAGTGATTTGAATCTTCTCTTTGTTAGTGTTAAGAATTGAATTTCAGCTTACTTTACTAACTTACTTAGGCCTGTGACTCCCAATGGAGCATAGACCACCGACTAGCATTCTCCAACCCACTCTGTCCTAGGATTTCATTTCTAGTTCTGTCTAATTGTTGTTCATTCTTCTCATGTCTGTTTCCATTTCTCGGCGTAATGTGTTTTTTTGATCTTCCTCTCCTCCTCTGGCCTTAAGAAAAACCGACTATATTTAACAAAAATTACAATTACTTCCTTGTTCCTTCATTTCCATACCAATTGTTTTCTGTTCCTATTTTTCCCTTCTCGATCTTCTCAATCTTCTCCTAACAGACTTTCTATTCCTGTCTAGCGTTATCTACTAATTATGCCCATATAAGTAGTACACATCACAATATTATTAATTTTTTAGAAAAACAACGATTCATTTTTTAGATTGACTAATCTTATAAAAAATAAATTTTATTATTATTTAGGCCTTTTTCCACTGATATGTATAGTGTTAGTAGCTTTGAGTAGATAAGTAAGTTTTGAATCCTTTTGATTATCATTCATTTCAGTTATACATTACTGTGTACTTTCAGTTACCAACTCAGATACTCGAATTCGTTCAGAAAGTTTCCATTTTGTCCAAAGTCTATGGATACAATTGATTTTTAGGCTTGTACAAAAAGTGTATGAAAGTTAAATGAATTAGTAAGTAAATCACTATTGTTACTTAGGGATCAAACATTGGATTATGTAATAATTCAGTGTGGAATTCATCTTCAGATTATTCGTATCTGTCTAATAAACAAAGCAAAATATCTGTATATAAATGAGTGGAAACTAGAACGTTACGTTTCTTGAAAATTGTATTGTTAGATATATATTACTTACTTACTTAAGCCTGTCACTTCTCGTGGAGGAGCATAGGCCGGCTTCCCAACATTCTATATCCAACTCTGTCCCAGGTAATCCTTTCCGGTTGTTTCCAGCTTCTATTCATCCTTTCCATTTCTGTTTCTAATTTCTGACCCATTGTGTTCTTTGGCCTAGTTCTTCTCCATTTCCCTTCACGATTCCAAGTTAACACTTGCTCTTGTTAGACTTATTTGGATTTCCTTTTTTAAGGATTTGAAGCCAGATAATTTTTTCTAATGATTACAAGGATGAAGTTTTTATGTACTGGTTATTTGAATCTTCCCATTGATGTTTAGATCTGGAATTAATTGGTTTTTTACTGCCATGTGTGAATCCTGTACGGATTACATCAATGTTTCCACTAAGTCAGAAGAATTTTCGAGCTGAGATTTATGGTGGTTATCAGTGGAATCTAGGATGCGCATTTTGTCCCATTTCGGACTCGTCGTCCGGATTTCAGTAATTGCAACAACAACAATAGAATTGAAAGAATCATGAACCATATAAAGGAAAACCGTAGGAAGATGTTCTCAGAAAATGTATTTAATGCATAATTTTCATATTTTACGAAGGTACTCTGTAATGTCTCAATAAAAATTAAATTTATCTTCCCCACCTTAGTTCTCCATTCATTACAGTTTGGTAAATGCCACTCGGTTCGAGTTCCGAAATAAACATCAACTCGGATGCAGGTATATCCAGCTAAAACCTCCCAAATAGGACGAGACGCGTGTGCTGGATTCCATTACTAGCCACTATACATCTTTGCTTAACAATATGAAATTATTTAAAAATACTTGACACTAAATATCTATATCACAGTATTACCTTATATACCTTTAGCGTGACCATCAATATAGAAACGTTATTTATGTTCGTTGTTCTGTAAAACAGCCTCCAACTTATCATCACTTTTCTAGCTTTGCTGAACAAGTAAACTGTTAGGATTTGATATTTATAGTCAATACATGGAGTAGATCATGTAACAGATTGTCACAACTCATACACTACTCAGTGGAATTATAATAATTTTACTGTTTGTGCACAAGACATTAGTACATTAGAATCCATACACTTAAGTAAATGTATAAATGCTCTAGCAAATATACCATGCGACGAACAGATTGTTAGAAGTCATCTACTCAATAACTTGTATTCTTAAACATATTTCCAACTGAGTGTTTCTTATCCTAAAAAAATCTCGGCAAAATGTCTTCTGAAGCTAAGACCATATATGCAATTAAGGAACACTTAAAACAACAGAATAGGTAATTTAACTATCTTATTTTCAGTGAACCCAAATGGTCTAAAGAAGTGCTCAGACTGTTGCTATGCAGCTCTTAGAAATTGAAATGTCTCTGTGAATCACACGAACTGGCAAATTCAAAAGTTGTCATTGTATTGAATAATCCATGATTAAATAACACGGCGCAAGATGAAAAGACTATAATAACTATAATCAGTTCCTAACAGGCACTATTCATTTTAACCGTTACTCTTCGAGATACTATACATGATAGTCAGCGAAGTAAAATTCAAGAAGACAAGTTCGTTTAAACCAATCATTAATTCAATACAATATTACTAAGACCAAATTATTAAGATGGTTTGGTACACAGATGGTTTGAGTTCAGCCACAATTGAAGTCGTCCATCTATTTTGAGTTCAAATATCTATCCTCAATATTCAGAAAAGAAACAAAATGTCCCATAGCTTTTTATAATGAATTGGTCTTAGCAATAGAACCAAGAACCACTGGAAAGTCACTTTATCTTAATGAATTCTTAGGTTGTCAGTCGAATGATTTGACGGTTAGGTACTTGACATGAGAGCCAAAGGGAAGTCATATATGCGTAATTCTAAGCTGCACCATGTTGGGAGGGAAAAGTTGTTAAGTCATACATTTATCTCACCAAATCCAGCTTATGATATGGTACAAAACTCAACAATCTCCACCAACCCTTCTGAAAAATAAGATATTTGAGGGACTAGGTTAGTCGATCAAGAAAAAACAAAATTTAGTAATAGACCTACAGGAAGATGATGGACGCGAAGGAATGAGGATTAAGCCATAGCATTGGTAGAGTAAACGACTTGAATGAAATGTAAAAAAAACACGTTTAATTGTCGTCCTAACAACATATATACATTTTTGTGCTACTGAATATTAGTAAGTAGTGTAAGAGAAATCAAATTAATGTGGAAGAGGTGATGGATTGAAAGCAAGAACTCATTTATTATTTTTTGTTTACTATTATTCACAAAGATACGAAACATAATTATATTTTTAATATACATGCTCACTAACCTACTACTGGGTAGTCTAGGCCTACGACAGTGAAAATATAAAATAGATTAATCTGAGAATTAGTTCTTTGATAAAGAACTGTTTCAGTAATATGCTTTGATATGACATCAATATCAAGAAATTGTATAACTTTATTCAACAAGTCTTGCCCATGAACATCATCTATTGGAACTGTTTATTGAATTTTAAACATTCTCACAAGAAATGGATCTGTCACGTAAGTAATTTAATCAGTAATATAGGGGATCTGTAAATACATGCTCTATCCATTCGTTTCTTTTTTATGAGGGTATTCACTTATGGAAGAAATCTTGTCAAATAACTTGCCATATAAATTTGTCTCTGTGACTTATGATATCAGAGTTTTACATGGATCATAACCCTTGGTTTATAAATTCTTTCATCTTGATATGCTATCATTATATCTTCTCTGAACAAGAAAGTCAACAGTACACATATATATTCACTGAACATTAATTGAGATATAGAAAGAAGTGTATAAATGTGGTTATTCACACTATTACGACAAATGTACATATCAGATGGTATGTAGTTTACAGTTAGTACGGATTCTGTGCAATTAGTTCCCATCACCAACATTTAAACAAAACAAAAGCGACAATATTTGCAGAGTACAATAAAACTGATTCATTGTAGTTAGCTGCTTTCTCTTCACCTTCATATAAACTAATAAACCGAATTATTTTACGTTGTTAACATAATGGTAACTTGGACTGAAGCATATATGTGCCTGGTCCTATGTTGTAGCTGACTGACTGACTGACTGACTGACTGACTAACATGATCTTGAAAGATGAGCTGTTAATCAGTAATGATTAAGTTGTGTTAGTTGTGAATGAAGTTAAGAACTGAAGTTTTAAAAGGGGTTTAATTATAACTACTCAAGGTGATAGTTCCAGAATATTAAAGCAATTTCATTCGGTGATAAAATATAAATCCTTGTTATTTTTTGAAAGGAAGATGTATGAGTTCAACTTATTAGATTTTCAGTATGGGGTTGGGGAGATTGTTGAGTTTTTGATTGATATCTTGAATTGATTGATGTTATACCATCACTGAAAACCTGGAAGCACCGGACGGCCACTTCGTTCTAGTGTGGTACTCTTCAGCAATGCAAACTTACGATATCGCACACGGGATTCGAGTCCCAGACCTCCAGTCACAAGCGCGAACGCTTAGCCTCTAGACCACTGAGCCAACACATAACGGTGATGTAAGCATTGTATCCAATATGACTACAGGGAACAGTTTGCAAATTTGTCGTGAGTAATGCATCATGTATTCAGAGCATCATATTTAAACAGGACACATACATGCATATATATATATGTATAACTTAATATCTGTAGTGAACGAACAAGCAGGTGGGGAAGACCAATTTATCGTTTGATGCAAAATTACACAGTACCTTCATAAAATATGAAAACTATACGTCAAATTCATGTTTTGCACATCTTCCATCAGTATTCCTCCACATGATTCCTTCAATTCTGTTGTTATTACGATTACTTTCTATTTCCTTCCATTGAATCCTCCCAATTTTTTGAAGGTATGTATTCCACTTTCGACTGGTGCTACATACAACGTATATCTGTCAACATAAGTGGTATACACTACGTATATAGTACTATCCTGTCATTATTTACTATGGTCTTTATTCCTGAAAATGCTTTGCTCGTAGGTACATATAGTTCGACTTTATTTTTAGTAATGTAACATATATTTAACTCGAACCAAAACTTTCTCAATGATACTTTTGCCATAGCAGATCGTTTTTATCAAATGAAAAGTACTGGACAACAGTTTTGTCATAGTATGGGACTCCTCAGTAATGTGCACCCGTGATCCTATGCTCAGGATTCGAATCTTGGATCTCACTGAAGACAATCGTGGATGTGTCGCTCAATTTCGTGGTTTGGTTAAAGTTAGATATTAACATCGTTGGATGCCGGCCGGCTCAGTGATCTAGAGGTTAAGCGCTCGCGTGCGAGACTGATAGGTCCTGAGTTCGAATCTCATGAGGCGGGATCGTGGATGCGCACTGTTGAGGCGTCGCACAATGAGACGAAACGGCCTTCCAGTGCTCCCAGGTTTTCCATCGAAGTTTAGCTTCAATTGACTCACGATCTCAACCATTGAAAAACATATTAGTTCAATCAATAGCTTTTTTTTAAAGATAATAATCCCAAGACATTTTCCCATGATTATAAACACATAATATTCAATTATGTACCAGTACACATTGTATTGCATTACATAAACGATTAATTATCTAATGTTAAATTAGTTAATTTCATGGAGATAGGGATTTTTACAAGTTTTTGATTACGTAATTGTTTCACATGTTCACTAGTTAATTTGGATTCTTTTAATTTACGCTCTTGTATATTTGACTCAATAGTAAACTTTTCACATAATCGATTCCAATGAATTTCCGAAGATAATTCATTTTGATGTTGCTTTTTAGTTTTAATAGCTTTATTTATTCGGGATCTATAAAAGTAAGAATATACAAATAGGGGATAAACAAATGTATTTTAACACATTACAGAATAAGCAAAGATGGATAGTGGCTAACAGTGGAATCAAGAACGCGCGTTTCGTCCTATTTGGAACTCGTCAGCTATATATACCTGAATCCTAGAGTTGATGTTCACTCCAGCACTTGAACCCATCTTTGCTTAAAAAGCTTGTGACTTAAGGCTATAACGAGGCAATCCGCACAAGATGCACATATGTCAACATGAGACTGATCAATTGTAGTCCTAAATAACAATGGGAAAATACAAGTAAAACAACACCAAGTGAATTTTTACATTACAGAACATCTTAGTAAAATCTGAAAACCATACAATCAACTAAGAGGAGATTCATGCAATAATAATAGTAATACACTGTGAGAATAAGAGAACTATAAACAATACCATATATTGATGGGTATGTTGTGTATGCTATGGCTCACAACCGTTTGCAATGGCACAAGTGCATCCACTCTTTGTGTTCTCCCAAATTCTAATTTGAGTTCTTCATATCCCTCTTTTTTCTATTTCCAAATTTATTTCACTAGATTATACTCCTTGAGTAACATCTTCAAACCCTAATCTTTCTGATTACTGCTTATACTCTTATTACCCCTACCACTATAGGATTTGAATCGATGATCGCATCTCTGTACTAATTTGGTATGGCAACTCGAACTGATGTACGTACGTACGAAGTTTTATGTTGTTGACTGACTAACTGATATATATATATATATATATATATATATATATATATATATATATATATATATATATATATATATATATATATATATATATATATATATATATATATATATATATATATATATATATATACAATTCATCAACTACTGACTGTCTTACTCACAGCACTAAGTGACTGAAACTATAGTGATTAATGGGAATATTATGTCAAGGAGGCTATCTGCCAACATTTAACGTCTAAAACTTTCGGATGGAATCATTAGTATGATTTAAACCTCTGAACTTAATGACAATACAATCACAACAATGTTTTGCTCTGAGCAAGTATAGCAATTAAGAGTGGACAGGATTCGGTAATGACTAAAAATCTGGGGATTATGTAACCGATATTTAGAGATTTTATTTAGTAATGATCAACGTCACTAATATCAAGCTTCGAACGTAACAAGATAAATACACAATGTCGACATTCACAGACGACAAATCTAATACAAACCTAGAACTAATTTTGTCGTACTCAATCAACTGGTTACTATGGCAAATTACTCTCAACAAACTGGTGATCAAACAAAATGAAATATATTTCCAAAGTCATACATTCATTTCATATAGTTCCACATGTGTTCATCAGTAGAACAATAATTCAAATCTGAGAATGGAAATGGAAATAATCGTCATTGTATTCAACTATTTACATGAATTATAAAGGTATAATCAGTTTTGGGGATTTTTGGAGATTGTAGTATTTTCAAAGTTGAATTCACGAGTCAATCTAAGCTAGATGACCATCAGCCGTTCAGTGCTTCCAAGTTTTCAATGGTAGTCTAGCTTAGATTGACTTGTATATCGTACGATAATATAGGAAAACAGTTAGAAATATATTTTTCTAGCTTAGAATAAAGGTAATATGTGTATATTTTAAGTTCAGTGTGTTTTGATATCCGATTATTGAACACTTCAACAACTATAATTTATGAACGACCTTTGAGCGACGCTAAAGTGACCTTGAGAGTGTTTACTTACTTGCTAGGGCTAAATGATGGTTATAAAGCAGTTTGAAGAAGTATAATTATGATTTACAGTTGATGGTTAGAATTGGGAATTAGATTTAGGGTTTTCATCACGAACTGACATCAGTCATAATGTCAAGACACTGTTTAACCAAATGGGTGAATGAATTTCGCGCCAAAATCTAAGACGTGTTATCGTAAATCTGATTGGTTCGTCCATAAATTTTTAGTCTCACCCAAAAGACTAGTCTGAATTAGTGATTTAAAAATAACTTTTTTAAAATGAAAAACATGCTTTCATAACATCGTGAACATAAAAACTCATCTATTTCTTGTTATGTTTGAAGAGATCACCTAAATCAACGAATGGAACGAAGACTCAGAGATTTAAATGATAAGTTAACTATTCCGATGTGTCCCAGTCACACTAACTAGAGGAAGAAATCTAGGTTCAAAAGAAATGAAAGCGTATCCCACAAACAGCCAGAAACACAAATAACAACAAGTACAATTCAAGCGTATATATATATAAATATATACAGCATAAAAATATCCTCGGGAAATATCACAAAATCGCATATTAAAAGTGTGACGACGGACCACGAGTGAACTCGAGGAAGCTGTAAGAGGCTCAGAAGGAGCCGAAGATGTTCCATCCAATCACCTTTCGGAAGAATATTCTAGAATTTCCACATGTAGCTTCCCGGTTGGACAGTGCTAATAGCCCCGTGTATACGGATTGGAGGACTGTAATGATGATTTCATTCTTACTAAAAACTACAAATACCTGACAATTTTGTACTATAATTGACACTGTCTGGGAATAATATTCCTTTCATTAGTCTTCTGTCTTCTTATTGTGACTTGGAAGGGTTTTGGTGTTCTAGTGCTCAAGTTATACGCGGTATAGCAAGAAATAAACATTCAAGATATAACAAAAAGAAACAACGAATCAATGATAGTTCAGATCATTCCAACTGGGAAATATAATCTAAAGGTGAAAATGGGCACATTTGACGTAAAAACCAAAAAAAAATCAAATTTCCAATTGAATGCTAAGGATCTAGCATCTACTTATCATTTTGTCAAAGTTTATTTTATTGATTTATTGATTGATTGAATTTACCTGATTTCATTTGTTCGATTTTGTAAATTTATTAAATGTTGATATTTCTCTTCAATCAATAATTCATGATCTAATAATCTTTGTTTATAATTCAGATAATTTTCAGTTAATTGATTATTGATTTTTAATTGTTTTTGATCATTTTCAAGAAATTTAAATTTTTCCCGATTCATTTTTAGTTTTTCATTTAACTTAAATAAGAATACAAAAAGAAAAGAAAACTATCGATGAATAATATTTTTAATCAGAGGTGGGGTGTGTGTGTGGATATTATAGTAATTTTAATAGTCGAGATCATGAATCAATTGAAGTTAGACCACCATGGAAACATGGAAGCACTGGATGGCCTTTTCGTCCTATTGTGAGACTCCTCGATAGTGCACACCTACAATCTCGCCTCGCGAGGCGGGATGATTTTCCGGTTACTTATGAATACAAATACAACTATAAACAATCAATAATATATATATTCATGAGAAGCCATGACCAATGGAGTTCAACCGGGTCTGTTGTGAGATAGTAACTCACTGATGACAATGGTGGACGGTGGCGCAACTTCGAAGATTAGTTGAAGTTTGACATTAACACCGTTGGATGCCGGCCGGCTCACTGGCCTAGTTGGTTAAGCGCCTGGCGCGAGACTGAAAGGTCCTGGGTTCGAGTTTCGCAGGGCGCGGGATCGTGGATGCGCACTGTTGAGGAGTCCCATACTAGGACGAAACGGCCGTCCAGTGCTTCCAGGTTTTCCATGGTGGTCTAGCTTCAATTGACTCATGATTTCAATCTGTGGAATTTTCTAAAATCTCCACAAACCCCTTCTGAAAATATATTCTTTCTCTTTGAATTCATTTCGTCATCTTATTTATTTATCTTCATTTTATGCATGCTGTGACATTTTTGATTTTTATCATTTATAAACATCATATGTTTTCATGATATTCACCGACCAGAGACAATTTATAGTGAATGGAATTTATTCTCACACCACTTATGTATACACATAACCTGTTATCTTAACACTTCTCGTTTCATACCACATGTCTCTTACACACTAATGCAACTACCTAACTTAAACAGTGTTCACGTTGATTGGATGACCTATTCAGTATACAGTAAACCGGAGAACCCTGTACCTATTTATATTCGACACTTGTGACGGTTGATTATATTTCCTTAAAAAAGCTTGGACCAGATTGCCAGATGAAATGTTTGATTTACTTCAAATTCATTCACTGATATTTTATAAATACATTCTTCCTCTTTAATATCTAAGATTACTATTGATTAATTGGCCTTGAGATTGGATAGGGGATGAGAAGCGGTTGAATATATTTCTTAATCCGAATGGTTACTACTTCAGTCGTTTGAAGGACTTGGAGTTTGATAGGCTTTGGCAGATATTTATTTCTTATTTTGTTTATAGACAAATGCAAATTTACTCCTAGATTCATTTGTCTCTTTACAAACGAAACAGCTTTTGAACAACTTCAAAATACTGTCGTTGATAATAATGAATACTCAGTTTGTAAACAAAGTATTTGATTTTATTGTTGAATGTATTATTATTTAGCATAGGATATAATAACTCCGCCTACAGCTCTTCTAGGGTTACTGCCCGTCTACGCATGATACCCATTGTCCGTTGGCCATATACTACCAGCAACGACCTACTGTGAGAAAGAAAAAACCAGCTGCCGGCTGGAGAGGAAATTAGGAAAAGACATTGAAAGTGGATAGGACATACATTACGGAAATCAACAAACTGCATCGCGAGGCAAGCGCTAACTTGGATTCTCGAAGGGAAACGGAAAAGAGGAAGACCAAGGAACACACTGCATCGAGAATTGGAAGCAGATATGAAAAGGATTAATAGCAACTGGAAAGAATTGCCCAGGACAGAGTTGAATGGAGAATGTTGGTGAGCGGCCTGTGCTCCTCCATGGGGAGGGATGACAGATGTAAGTAAGTATAGGATATAATATTAATTAAGAACTATGTAAGTGAAAACTAACTGATAAAGTCTACCATACAGAATCATTGGTAGAACTATTCAATACATCATGCATTCTGTCGAACAAAATAAATTCTTACTTCATTCTGTACTTTAATTTGATCTGATTTCCGTTTATTGAACTGCATTTTTTCGTAACTTCTTTGTTTTTGTAACAGAGCTATACGTTTACCACGTTTAACAATATTCTCCCAGTATTTTTGTGCATGCACTAAACGTAATTGGCGTACATGATTGCGCTTTTCATGAGATTTCTTAACATCGTCAATTTGTTGATGCATTTTATCAATTTTTCTCCATAATCCAATTGCAATACCAATCTATAAGAAAAAGAAAAGAATACATGAAACTGAACCGGCTTATGAACATTTTTAGTTCAGGGAAATCAAATAATTCTGTGATGGTGAAAAAGATTTGTAGCTCAGGTGGATGATTTTGATGATGTTTTGTTCTCTGAGCTGGATGGTTTGTTCGTGGAGCTTTCATCGTCCTTCTGAACGAAAACATCAGCACAATCATCAGATAGAGGTGAAGTGTCCAAATTTCTCCACATGTGGTTCACAGCTTGTCCTGTACACCTCGATGTTGATTGGTTCTTATCGACCTTAAACCTGTCATTGTTTACTTCATTGTTTTGGTTGTATATCCAATTGGTTTGATTTTTGTTCCTATGTTTGTGCATAATTTTCCTGACTGGTTGATAAATTGGATCGATTTCAATGTGCTTGTCGATTGCTGATTGACCTGAGTGCCAAGCTTCTAAAAATTCTCTGTAGTTTTTGGAATTTCCTCTATCCAAGATTTCCACATTTTTCCAGTCAAATGAGTGTCCGCAGTTGTCCACGTGCATTGATATAAGTGAGGAAATGTCATGGTGTTTGACTGTTAATTGTTGTTCATGCAGGCGAAGATGAAAAGGGCGTCCTCTTTGTCCGATGTGGTGTCTTTCGCAGTTGGCACAATTTATTATGTAGATGATGTTTGGTTTGTCTTCTTTTTCATTTCATCATTTGGTTTGCATACGATTGATTGTAATGATTTTGTAGGTTTGTGTGCAACACTTATTCCGAAGGTTTTCAGCAGTCTTGTTGTGGTTTCTGATAAATATCGATCCAATTTATCAACCAGTCAGGAAAATTATGCACAAACATAGGAACAAAAATCAAACCAATTGGATATACAACCAAAACAATGAAGTAAACAATGACAGGTTTAAGGTCAATAAGAACCAATCAACATCGAGGTGTACAGGACAAGCTGTGAACCACATGTGGAGAAATTTGGACACTTCACCTCTATCTGATGATTGTGCTGATGTTTTCGTTCAGAAGGACGATGAAAGCTCCACGAACAAACCATCCAGCTCAGAGAACAAAACTCCATCAAAAAAATAATTCTGTGTTTGGCAAGTCGACGTAGAATCTTCGCATTTCCAAAGAAAAAAACTTCAGTAGTCGATATAACAACAGTAAGAGTAATGTTAACGAATTGTTTGCTGTCTTAGTGGTTTTTATGTTATTATGGGTTTTATCTATCTATCTATCTATCTATCTATCTATCTATCTATCTATCTATCTATCTATCTATCTATCTATCTATCTATCTATCTATCTATCTATCTATCTTATCTATCTATCTATCTATCTATCTATCTATCTATCTATCTATCTATCTATCTATCTATCTATCTATCTATCTATCTATCTATCTATCTATCTATCTATCTATCTATCTATCTATCTATCTATCTATCTATCTATCTATCTATCTATCTATCTATCTATCTATCTATCTATCTATCTATCTATCTATCTATCTATCTATCTATCTATCTATCTATCTATCTATCTATCTATCTATCTATCTATCTATCTATCTATCTATCTATCTATCTATCTATCTATCTATCTATCTATCTATCTATCTATCTATCTATCTATCTATCTATCTATCTATCTATCTATCTATCTATCTATCTATCTATCTATCTATCTATCTATCTATCTATCTATCTATCTATCTATCTATCTATCTATCTATCTATCTATCTATCTATCTATCTATCTATCTATCTATCTATCTATCTATCTATCTATCTATCTATCTATCTATCTATCTATCTATCTATTCTTACATTCATTCTTTATTGTAGCAGTTGAAAATGGTATTTATTGATATAACATACACTGGTATCACGACATTTATTATCTGTTAGAGCTAGAGAAATACACGATCTGATGGTTATATTCTAGTTTGTAAGTTATGTTTTCTTTTTGTTATCAAAGAATGTTTATTATCATTTGAATCAAATGTTTATTACATAAATTATTCAGTAAAAACTGGATCTTCATAAGAAGTATTTGAAGAATTTGACATTTATTTCTATTAGTTCACATCGTTAAACGAATATTTATACTAACAGCTAGTGAAATACAAGTTACGTAACTTGTAAACAACGGGAAATTTTAACAAATTATTGATTATGAATGAAATTCGTTGATGATATCATCGTCTTTCCAAAGACTTTCTTTTAGTAACTTTGGTTTAATTCACATTTGGAAGTGAATATATGACTAATCTATTTTTGTATTGTTTGTTTGATTCTTTCAATTGATGTTTAGGATTGTAATTGATCAATCTTTTATTGGCATATGTGCATTCTGTGAGGATTGCCTTGATATTGCCTTAAGTTACAAGCATTATAAGCAGCGACAGATGATGGTTAGCAACAGAATGCTGGACATGCGTTTCGTGCCATTTTGGGGCTCGTCAGTTGCACGTATCTGCATCTCAAATTTGATGTTCGCTCCGGGACTCGAACTCAGTACAGTTCGCTTCAAACACAATCAATTTATCTACTTAGCTAATGAGTCCAAATAGCCACTAGCTTTTGCAATGGGATGAAGTTCCAATTCTAATATACAACTGATTACTATCAGTCAGTAAGAGAAATTTCCTGGAAATTTTGTGATGAAAATGAATTTCGTGCATTTTGAAAATGATATTAATAGTTATTAGAGAGTATTCATGTGTCAATTATAAAACCAATAGACATAATGATTGATTTTATCAGAGATCAACGATGTGAGCATATTGAGAGATAAGCCAAATTGAGATAAAGCTTTAATGGTAACAACTTGACTATTGTTTAAGTCTATCAAACAGTCAAACTCAGTGGTATTACTATAGTACTTAACGTTATCCATATAAAAAACACGTTAATTAACTAACTAAATTTTTGTTGAGAAAGTATTCTACTTAGAAAATATATAGGAAGCTTTATAGGATACCTCTGCTATTGATTGATGAGAAAATAAATTTCTTTGTTGCTGTTGTTTTTGTTCGGTTTTTATCAATTTTTCTACGGACATAGTTGGATGTTTCACAAAAATATTTTCGGAACATGGTGTATTGAATCGCTGGCAGTAGAATTCAAAACTTCTTGGGGTATTAATCAAATTGTTTGATCTGGGAGATATATCACTGATAAATAGGATAAAGAAATTAAAAGTGAGTGAACACATGAGTGGATTTGGCTCAAACTTTCAGTTTGCTATCAATTAGCTGGAATTAATAGTTAAAATATGTTGAACCTAGGTTTTATACTAGTTTGATCTTTTTATCAAGAATTGGCTAAAATTTCAAGGGAAATGATGGTCCATATGAAATGTAAACTCGCTCTACCCAGTTTCACAATCTAAGGTATTACCACTGAAACAGTTGGCAAGACAGTTAAGCGGTTTTGACAAGTGATAACTATCATGAAATCTAGATCCGAGGTATCCTCACAGCTTCGACCAACCATAGAATAGGAAATCAGTGAGTATATTTGGATATCGTCGATGGAACTCAATTAGCAGTAAGGAGTAGATAGACACGGAATCGGCTACTACTCAATGATAATTCAGCGCATATATTCAGAGTGTGACTTAAAAATAGGCCAATATTCCGAGTTATTTAAATACTTCGATATACGGCCCAATAAAAGTTTGAGGATAACTCGTTTATTTGATATTCTAAATTGATATCATGAATGGATCGATGCTAGACCACCATTAAAAACCTGGAAACACTGGACGGTCGTTCAGTTCTGTTCTGGGTTCGAGTCCCGCATGCCGGACTCGTGTATGCGCACTACTGAGGAATCCCATATGACTACCAAACGGTTATACAATGCCTCCATGTTTTTAATGGCGGTCTAGTTTACATCGACTTAAGAACTCAACTATTAAAACTACTACAATCTCCACAAATCCTCATTATTATAACTTTTGAAAAATCAAATTCTGTCAAGTAGATGCAAATGTTCCTATTTGAAAAATAAACTTATCACGTATGATGAAATAAATTATAAAAAAACGATTTTAAAATCCTTTGAAAATCTTCTTTCTTAAGGGGTATTCGTTGATTGATCCTGTCAAACTAAGTTGGAACGTCGTTTAGCTTTTCAAGTTGAAGAGAAGAGGTTTTTTGAAGATATTTGAGACTGGAACACCGGAGAAAGTATAGCTAACGGACAAGTTAGTACTTTACTATTGTACGATTCTTATTAGGGACTTCAAGATAATTATACTTTATGAAGCAAACGAACATGTTCCTGATTTACTTCCGTTATGCTGCACTAAGGTTTTTCCTATCCAGAAACTTTATAACAACAAGATGCGAACAGCAAGAATCTACACACTAGTTTGGGATGTGGATGCATTATGCATTATATGTATATATAAAGTTTACAGGTCAGAGACACATACACTCCATAGTACACATATAGGTGGGTATGCTTTTTGTTTTTGTTGCACCGGGTAGGAGCCTAGTGAAAGTTTGAAATTAATGAAGGGCTTACTTTCAAATAATTGAACAGAAAAGCATCTATGGACTGTCCTCGACTTCATGTTCATACCGCAAACGGATTTGGTGTCGATCCTTGTGCATTGGTTACGGCACAGTTTATGGCCATCGCCATAGTTTGCACGAGACTCGATAGGTCTTCCAAGTGATAATGCAGTCAGGTATAGAAAGGAACGGTTTCTTTCCCCAGATCTGCATATCATATTAATCTTTACCACACACGCTTCAGGTAGTACATATTTACGGCATAATGGGAGACTAATCCGATCTTCATCAGTCTTAACATAATGAGTCTGGGCCTAATTTCCACATAGCCGCTCACGCTAATTCATAAAACTAAGTTCCACTATTCCTGTAGTACTTTAAGGAGTTTCGAGTTGGATTCTGCTCCGAATTTTCAAGAGTACCACAATGTAAAATAAATTCATTCAAAAATCTAGTAACCTAATCGATAAATAAACAGCTCGGATCAATATATTGGTTCAACTTTATACTTCCTAGTAGATATGATGAATAGTTTTTGAAAGCTCATTAGATCATCATTATTAATTGTATTATCACTGTAAGCATTTCAATTGTGGAAAGCTTTTACCCGGATAATAAATGTTAATTTCTAATTTCTATACCCACAAATTATCATTAAATTAATTTTAATTGAATAATTAACTACATTTAAATTAGACAGTTTAAAAATGCAAATCCATTGAATCTTGATGAACGAAAAATACATTAGTATACATTATTTGAATTACATAAAAGTAAATGAATACTGTTAATAATCAGAATGGGGTTTGTTGAGGTTTTAGTAATCTTAATAGTTGAATTCATGAGTCGATCTAAGCTAGACCACCATTGAAAACCTGTAAGCAATGAACAACCGTTTCGTCCTAGTATGGGACTCCTCAGCAGTGTGCAACCACGATCCCGCATGCGGAATGGTTGCACACCCATTCATGGATCGATTAAAGTTAGACATTAACACCGCCAAATTCTGGCTTAGTGGTCTAGACGTTAAGCGTTCACACGCGTGACCAAAGATCCTGGATTCGAATCATGGATGCGCACTGTCCAGTGCTTCCATGTTTTCGATAGTGGTCTAGTTTAGATCGACTCATGAATTCAACTATTAGAATACTGTTAAACTAATCAATCATAAATGTGTGATTTCATAACTAGATAAAAACGAAACATTTAGACTAGTAAATTTACAGGAAAAAAAACCCACAGTTTATTCTTGAATTTCAATTGATTTCTCTATGTGTATAATTGTATGTATGTAAGAGAATAAAAAATTCAGTCTAGTTCACTTATATCTAACATAATGAATTCGAGCATAGTTAGTTGTTACCAAATTTGTGGTATAAACAAAATTATTTGTTTTGATATCATGTCATATGTTCATAAACTAGTCAAATATTTATGCATTTATACTAACTAGTATAGAGTATCTGGAGATTGTTCAGTTTTTATAGTTTACTTCATAGGATGATCATAGTTAGACAGTCACTACAAAATACGAAGCACTTGACAGTTATCTCTTCCTAGTATGAGACTTATCAAAAGTGGGGATCTACGACCTCACCATAGATTGAACCCAGGACAATCAGTCTTGTGACTAGACTTTAGACAACTGAATCGGCATTTGTGACAAATGAAATTCCACAGATTGAAATCATGAGTCAATTGAAGCTAGACCACCATGGAAAACCTGGAAGCACTTGACTTATGATTTCAATCTGTGAAATTTCTAAAATCTCCACAAACCCCTTCTGATAATAATCATCTGCTCACTAGTGACTGACTTCAAGAGATACTCCTGGAGTTCTAGTGAGAAGCCGTTACCAGTTTGTTGTGAGATATCGGCTCATTAAAGACAATGGAGTACGGTGGCGCAACTTCGTGGATTGGTTGAAGTTAGACATTAACACCATTTGATACCGGCTCAGTGGTCTAGTTGGTTAAGCGCCTGACTCGAGACTGATAGGTCCTGGGTTCAGATCTCGTGGGGTGCGGGATCGTGGATGCTCACTGTTCCCATGGTGGTCTAGCTTCAGTTGACTCATGATTTCAATCTGTGAAATTTCTAAAATCCCCACGAACCCTTCTGTTATGTTTGAAAACCCACGAGTTCACTCAAACTGCGAACGAGAACAATACTCAGTGACCAAAATCCAGTGATCTAACTATTGACGCGTCCCAGCCCCGCTATCTAGAAGAAGAAGTCCAGTCTTGATATGGAAAATATATTCTGCAACAGCCAGAAGCGAGCGAGCAAGCAAGCAGCAAGCACTCAAACACAATTTGAAACATATATATATATATAAAGTTTGGGGATCTATCGTCCCCAACACCTGACAAATGAAATTCAACTGTGTCTAGTGTGCAACAATTATTCATGTTAGGTAATAGGTGACGATGGCACGATATCGAGAAATGATTGAATTTAGGCTGATCAGTGGCCTAAAATTTCAAGCTCTCACCCTGGAACCTGTAGGTACTAGGTTCAGTTTGAGGTGGGGCAGTGAATACGTGGTTCCATATTAAGAGTTCTATACTAGAATGTGATAGCTATTCTCAGTGATTTTTGGTTTTCAATGCCTTTCTGATGAAGACCAGTCTTTGATATTAACTGTGTTAGGTCTTATACATCTTTCGATCTTGACCAATAGAAGTAATTTCAAACAAAAAATCATTTTTTTAAATTATTCAAGCTTTAGATAATACAGGAAATTTAAAATAAAAATGTATACTTATAAACTTAATCACAACAATGAAACATGTCGCTACTATTGTACTTCTTAAAATGGTCTAAAGGCATTATACCACTACTTCATAAAATATTAGATTGATCCGAAATATCAAAAGTTATTTGAAATAAATGTTGAGTCGGCTCTCCGAGAACTGTGACGGAGCCTCCGGAGGCCCTAAAGGAGCCGAAGAGTCTTAGCCAATCAGAGCATGATGGAGCTTTCTAGAATATCAACGTGGCATGCTACTATTGGTCAGTAGCATAATATGTCTCTTAGCGGATTGGCCAAAATATGATGTTGATTTAACAAATGTTAACATCTATAAATACTCGTGTTTTTCTCTACAAAAATGAACTTTTGGAGTAAAGTGCTTCTCGCTTATTTTGCGCCTTTTCTCTTGAGTTCAGGTCGCTGCGTAGTTCTAGTTTGCGGGTTACCAGAATAGCTTAGGAACCGAATAAAGCGTTCAAATTACCAAGAGTTATCAATAAATATGGAGGTTTGTGCAAGATCATTGATCGATTGAAGTTAAAATTAACACTGTCAAATCCCAGTTCAGTTTTCTAGAGATCGAGCATTCTCGTGCGAACCTGAAAGTCCTGGGTTGGAGTCCCACGTGCGGGCTCGTGGGTGCTCACTTCTGAGGAGTCCCATACTAGGACGTAACGACCGTCCACTGATTCCAGGTTCCCAGTGGTGATCTAACTTAGATTGACCCATGAATTCAACTTTGAAAATACTACAGTCACAACTGATTGATCACTGGGTGGTGATCAATGTCATGTGTGTCAAGTCCTTATTAGTGCAGATTGAATGCTATCGACCAAGTTGCAATGTGGGCACAAGTCTGGGTGACTCGACATTGTGTGAACTATGTTGAGATTAGATGGTGGTTGGAGGTCAACAGGAAACCCCGGACTCGGGTTTCGTGCTATTTGGCACATGTCAGCAAGGTGTACCTGTAATCTTGAAGGAACTGGTGCTCCCTGACGGATTCGACCCCGTATCACCCAAAATTGGAAATAAGAATTATCAATAACTGTTGAAGATTAAACGAACAACAACTTAATGCTTTTATCGTAAATCTTACGCTGTCTATTCAATGTTTTTGTACTGTATTATGGGCTACAGGATGATTTCGGTGGACTGGTACCATGTTCTGATCTGACTACTTTTACCATACATATACTCTACATAGTTAATATATCAAGTTCATTTAACCGGTTGGCTTGGATGTAGAGTATGTTCTTTAAATATCTCTGAAACTCATAAACAGTTTATTATAATTATGAAGAAAACTTACCATGACTTAATATTCAAATCATTGATTGTCGGTACTTGGATGACTACAGTATGTGAGGCTTCTGGTTGCTTGGATTGCTGTTAATAAAAAAATTTTTTTATTGGTAATCTAGGTGATTTACGTATTTTTAAAGCATTTACAAAGATTAAAAATTTACAATGTGAATATCAATCTTTTATAGTTAATTAAGTTGCAGTGAAATTTCGCCAATGTATTATTGGGATGTAGGCTACTGATATTGACAGATATAAGTAGTATATATCACTATTCGAAAGTGAAATACCTGGCGGTAGAAGGTTGAGAAAAGCAAAGAACGAGAACAGAGAATGATTGGTATGGAAACGAAGAAACAATGAAGTCTGAGACGATTGATTGACATTTTATAAATGAAGTATTTACTGTATGATCCTCGGATTTTACTAGGAGATTCTGTAATTTTGTACTCGGATGCATTTGGTTGTCTCCACTGTTGTTCTCGTTCACTACATTATCGTTAACTTTAGTCAAGAGATTTAATGAGATCAAATTATTCAACTTTCAATTGATAGAAGACAGAGGATACAATATTGAAGTATTCAATCAAGCCAAGGATATAAACTATAGAATTATGTAATTAATTAAAGATCATTGTATTTATTTAGGAGTTTTGTTCAACTTCATCCCAAGAGTAAAATGAGATTTTCAAAGAAAACTTTCCTTTGCTATAAAAATAGACCAAAAAAATTTTAATCGAGTTTTCTAACTGAGTTCAATTGACTGTAATGCATAGACTGTAGATCAATCCTTTGTATCATAACTCAGTCAGTCAGTCAGTAACAACGTAGAACTTCGTACGTGCGTACATCAGTTCGAGTTGCCATACCACATTAGCACCGAGATGCAGTTGTCGATTCAAATCCCGTAGTGGTAGAGGTGGTAAGAGTATAAGCAGTAATCGGAAAGATTAGGGTTTGAAGATGTTATTCAAGGAGTATAATCCAGAGAATTAAATTTAAAAAGAGAAAAAAAGGTACATAAAGAATTCAGAAGATTAGAATTTGGGAGAACACAAAGAGTGGATGCACTTGTGCCATTGCAAACAATTTTCAGCCATGTCATTCAAGGTCTTTAACCATCGATTGCTATCATCTCGCTGATCCCAACCAGGTAGTCTACACCTACCAACATGGCTCAGTCCACTTGTCAGTGACTTCATGGATTTGTGCCATGTTTTGGTCTGGCCGCCACTAGTTCCCTTCCAACCCACTCCTATACCACTGAACATCGCACGTCGAGGCAGTCGGTGATTCGGCATACGTAACACGTATCTCAGGCATCTCAACTGATGAAGCTTCACTACTTCATCAATTGATTTGCCATCCTTACCTAGTACGTGCTTCCTAACTATCATAATGATCACACAAAGTGGGTATACCTTCGGGTAAAAAGAAATTATCGTTTACTTTTTTTTTTACCTATTTATATGTTTCAGTGAATAAAATGATTATAAACCAGATAGTGCCGATTAGATTTACAGAATAGTACTAATGTTTAACAATTAGAAAAAAAAGACACTGAATTGAGTTTACATAAAAATCGATAAAGTTTCATTGCTATTCTTAATCTAGAGACAAAAGGGCATAGTTATATTCAAAAGAAATTTATTGAGATGGTATTACAAAAAAACAGACTTCAGAACTTCTATGTAATGCAAATTTAAAGATAAATTTTGTAGATTTTATAAAAAGGATGTTTCATTAAGACCTTGAACCGATCAAAGTTAGAAAACCATTGAAACACCTGAAAGCAATGGACAGCTGTTTCGTTCTAGTATGAGACTCGTTAACAGTGCTCATCCATGATCCCGCACGCAGAACTCGAACCAGGGATTTTTGGTCTAGAGCAAACATTTAATTATTAGATCAGTGAGCGACTGCTCAGCGGTGTTATGTCTAGTTTCAATTAATCTTTGACATAGCTAGACCATCTTTCATTGTTTTCGCTGTGTAACTACCTCAAACCCGACACAATTGAATGCTTAATCAGTAAACGTGAAACAGGTAAATAAACCAACAGAAAATAGTCGTTCTTCGTCTTTTAGAGGCTGCTTAACAAACAGATGTGGAAAACTAATTACAAATTTCATTTGATATTATTCAGTATATTTGTTGTGCTATTTTTATTATGTAAATGGTCCACTGTCGGTTTGAGCAACAGTATTAGTCTCTCTTTTAATTAAAAGTAGGGGTTGATACTACTGCTGAAACTTTCAACTAAATTACCTACCTTAAAGAACTCAATAGAAGTTACATTACACACACTTGTGCTACGAATACTCACAATCATTTCTAAAGTTTATTATGAATTGTGGTTGAATTGATTATACTTCATTAAGGGCATATTTTAAAAAGATTTTTCACAGGTTTAGTTAATCCTTCAGTTAGTAGCAACATTGAAAGCTTTGAAATATTTGTATGGAAACTATTTTCAATTATAGATATGAATGGATTCACTTACTCATTCACTCACATAATGGTAGTCAAGATATTGCACTATTGATTTATTACAAATCCTATATGCGGAATCGTGGATATGCACCGCCGAGAGGAGTGTGCATACTAGGACAAAACAGCCATCTAGTACTTCCAAATTTTCAATGATACTCTAAAATTGATTGATTCATGATCTCAATCTAAACTCAACAGTCTCCATAATTATCAGTATATTGGTTGCGGAGATTGTTAAGTTTTGATTCAGATCATGAACCGACTGAAGTTAGATTACCATTGAAAACCTGAAAGCACTGGACGGTCGTTTCGTCCTATTGTGAGACTCCTCAGCAGTGCGCGTCCACAATCCCACTCGCGGGATTCGAACCCAGGTCCTTTGGTCTCGCGTGCGAACGCTTAACCTACTGGCCCACTGAGCCGGCATCCAATGGTGTTAATGTTAAGCGTTCACGAGCGAAACTGAAGTATCTGGGTTCGAATCCCGTGAGTGGGATTGTGGATGCGCACTGCTGAGGATTCTCACAATAGGACGAAACGACCGTCCAGTGCTTTCAGGTTTTCAATGGTAATCTAACATCAATCGGTTCATGATCTCAATCAAATCTACACAATCTTATATTGATCATTTTAATTTACATCAAGATAGAATAAATATATGTAATAAATTTACCATCACTGTATTGGAATTTTTAACCAATTCATTATAGATTTCTCCATGAAATTGTATAGAAGGAAATTGGCATACAATTTGTTTCATCACTTTTGATTATTCCTGTTTCTATACTGAATATTATGTCATCTTTGACATGAATTGAATTCATTGAATTTCGACTTTGAAGTAAAGAATTTCCACAATTGTTTTCGAATATAACTATCAACAAAAGTGTAGTTCTTTATTACATTGACCGACGAATCTATGGATTCATCTCCCTCTCTTTCTCCTTCTCCCTCTATATATATATATATATATATATATATATATATATATATATATATATATATATATATATGATAAGGTAATTAGATTGAGTGTATAGAATGAAGGTGATTGAAACAATATGATCAGAAGATTTGATTTTGTTTCTCAAATAAACAAATAGACAAACAAACAATCAGTTACTTTTTAAACTGACCTTAAGTTTATTTCTCATTGATGTGAATGGAGAAAATTGATTAATTGAAATTCGAATACTATACTGGTTAATTGTTTGAGTGAGTTTAGATATTTTTTAAATTCATAAATCAATCGAGGTTAGATATTAACATCGTTAGATACCAACTAGAGGTTAAGCGTTCGTAAGTAAGACCGAAGATCTTAGGTTCAAGTCTTGCATGCGGGTTACTAGATGCACACAACTGAGTGGTCCTATACTAGGACGAGACGGCCTTACACTACTTCCAGGTTTTCATTGATGGTCTAGCTTAGATCAATTCATGAATTCAACTGTTAAAATGAATACAATCTCCACAAACCCCATCCTGATAATAATAAATCAAATAAATGTGGTCGATTCATTGATTATTGAACCATAGATATTTTCGTAAACGATTGGTAGAAATTTATTCAAATTGAATATAGTTTCTAGCATAAATAAGGAAACTGTTTATATTGGAGAACTTCCATAGAAAAATGGAATAGCTTTTTATTCTTTAATAGTTCTCAATAGGATAGCAAGGCTTATAAACTAATTATTCTAAGTGTATTTGACCAACAATATTTGGTAGATTATAGATTTAAATCTTGACAAAATTTTATACAAAAAGGATTACGTCACGTAATCTGAAATAGAGCTAGTAAGCTATGATCAAACGATATGTAAACAAGAAACTAGAGCTTATTCATAACGTGTTGATTGAAATGGGTTATGTACAAGGTTTTCGGAAGAAACACTGACTTATAATGGACGGAAACACAGCGACATCAACGGTTAGTAAGAAAAATCTCTCACTTAAGCTACAATTTAATGAAGATGTAGCTAGTGATGTTCTACGAGGTAGACTGACTAGACGCATAGTGAAGCTGACCTCTGTCTATTGTTTTCCAGCTGACCTATGGTAATTCTTTAACTAAAGAACAAGTGACCTAGTTTTGCCACATTCATGTATATCTATGAACTCAGCTGCTTCTATGGAGAATGCTATATTGGGCAAACAACCAGAAAACTGAGCCAAAGAATTAGTGAACACTACCCTTTATGGTTAGAAAAGGATATCGTCAAGACAATACGCAGCTCTGTTCTATCACAATTGATTGATAGTGGTCATGTAGTATATAGAAATAGGTCATTTAAAGTGTTTTATCGGATTCCTACTCATTTTGTTTATTGAGTTCGATCTCATCCATTATACGTAGCCGAGGCTATAGTGATTCAAGCTAACAATCTGTGTTTATACTCACATTTATCTCTCCCTTGATCGAATTAGCCTTAATAAACAGGTTTATTTATCATTATTTTCCGTACTCTTTGTTCATTCATTTTTCGTCATTCCCTTTTTTTCAAACATACGTTTCTCTGGCCGATTACCTGAACATTTCTTATTACGTAGTTTCATAGTTTCTAATGTATGTTATTTCAGTGTCTTGTTTTTTTTGTTTTTTGTTCTAGTCACTAAGCTATTTCCTGTTATGAAACATTGATTTAAGTCTTTGTTATTCTTATCACAATTAGTAAACGTGTTATCACACTATTTATTTGTACTTTTTACTTTATTCGGTTTATTCAGTTGTTACCATTGACTTATAAACTGCCTTGATTGGTTTGATAATTTCATATAATCATTATTGTTAATATTAGCTAACATTTAAAGTCTCTAATCTATGATACAAATCGCTAACAGATAGTCTATAATTCACTTGATATTGTTTGTCTTGTCCCAGAGTGAATATCAACTCTGAGATGCAGGTACATCCAGCTGACGAGTTCCAAATAGGACGAAACGCGCATTCTAGATTCCACTGCTAGCCACTAGCCACCATTGCTTACAAAAAGATAGTCTATAATGTTTCAGTGCACAATGTATGAAGGCAAGTTATGATTTCCATGTAAAGAAACGTTTTACATGAACAGTATTTAATGCATTGATGAAAACTGGTTGGCTACTTGCAAAAAACAATTCATGATTAAAATCAGACAACGGTTGATTTATACTGTATTATTAGAATGGGGATTTGTGAAGACTGTATAATTTTCACAGTTGAAATCATGAGTCAATCTTAGCTAGACTATAATTGAAAGTGTGGAAGCACTGGATGGCCGTCTCGTCCTATTGTGGAACTTCTCAGCAGTGAGCATCCACGATCCCGTCTCGCGAGATTCCGACCCATAACCCATCGATCTCACGCGTAAATGTTAAATCTCTAGATCACTGAGCCGGCCGGCATCCAACGGTGTTAATGTCTAGCCTCAACTAATCCACGAACTTCAGAGACACATCCACCATTATCTTCAGTGAGTTACTATCTCACAACAGATCCGGTTGAACTCTACTTCTGATTGCTTCTCACTAGAACTCCAGGAAATACCTCTTGGAGACCGTCACTAGTGAGCATATATTGATTAGTATCAGAAGGGGTTTTGTGGGGATTGTAGTAATTTCAATCGTTGAGGTCATGAGTCAATGAGGAATATAAAATTGTTAGAAATCTGTTAAACAAAAGCAATAAGCTTGCTATGGAAGCAGAGAATAAACAAACTGAAACTAATTTATGTTTATCAACATTCAGGGTAAATAACTACCATTAACAATAGCTGAAAAATGTTTTGAAAATCAAAAGAAAAATAAGTCAGAATGCTCACTGAGGGAATGGGACAACATAGGATTCATTCCATATCCTGGAGAAACATCAGAGGGAATAAAAACTATTCTTGATGAATATAAATATAAATGTTGATTTTCAAGCTAGTGTTTCCATTAAATCTAAGTTAGTGAACGGGAACCATTGGATACCGATAAGGAAACAATAAGAATGTGTTTAGAAAATTAATTGTTCTGAGTATAATGCATTATATGTAAGAAAAACATTCAAGTAGTTGAATGTCAGGGTTGAGGGACACAAATAATCTTTAAATCATGTTCAAAAATCCTTAATGAGCTTGAAAATAGTTTTGTAAAAGCATTACATGCATCAGAGACTGGGTATAAGATCGTTTTTCAGGAAATGGAACTACTTCAAAAAAGGTTTTATGAGTGAACTAGAGCGACATAGACCGAAGAGACGGAATACAGTTAACTACACCTTGGAAACTCTTAACTAACGGATAAATAATAAGAATTTAAACTTTCATTGCCTAAAGATTGACACTGATATTCATGGATGCCTACTTAAACTTTATATTTTATCTAATCTGTGATTATCATTAGAATAATTCACTTTTAACACCAGAATTAATTATGTGAACGATCTAATTCTACGCATCCTATGACTGATACTTTCGACAAACATAAACGATTAACTGTCCTTGAATGTGAATAAAGACATCATTTACTACTTTTTTTCCCAATAACAATGACATACAAATAAATAAACAGTTTTTTCATATTTGGTATGACGGAGGGGGCAGATAAAAAGGAAAGAGTACTACTGTTGTGGTGCGTGCTACTTATATTGATATAAGTAGTATATTATACGAGTCAGGAATGTAATGTCTGACAGTAGAAGATGAGGGAAGATCAAGAAAGCAAGAGCGGGAATAGGATACAATTTGTATTAAAATGTAAGAACAATGAAGTCTGAGGCATTTTAGGACAATTGGTGGACATTTTACAAATTAACGATTTAATATATAGTTCTCAGATTTTATTGTTCTGTTCACCACACTGTTTTTAATTCAGTTACATAATTATTCAGTGTAATTTTTATTTCATTTACAGTATGACATTTGATTGAGAATAACATTGGTTTATAAGTAGGGATGGATGAGAACTGGAAGTGAAATCTAGGACGTGCGTTTCGTCCCATCATGGTGCTCGTCAGCCGGATGTGCCTGCATCCCAGAGTTGATATCCACTGCGCGACTTAAACCCAGTACCATTTACTTCAAAATAGAACGAAACACATGAACTGGATTTCACTGCTAGCCACCATCTATCTCTGCTTATAATGTTTATGACTTCAGGCGATATAGAGGTAATTCTCACAGGAAGCACATATGTCAATAAGAGGACTGATCAATTATAGTCCTAAACATCAATGAGAAGATTCAAACAACCAATATAAAGATGAAATAACATTGATTTATTTCAGTGTGATACAATTTTTGTTGTATCAAATTAACATGAACTATGTTTAGCATGACGTGCGGCATGTGATTTGTTATAATTCTGAGCATTTTATTTTTACATATGTAACTCTTTTCTAATTAATGGACGAACAGATCAATCTATACATGGGTGTATTTTTGAGTGGGAATATACTCAACGTTGTCACGACAAAGTAGTGTATCTTAGGCTGAAATAATGGTTATGTTTACGTTCATGTAGTCAATGAGATTGTCAGATTGATGTAATTTTTATTAAAAAACTAGATTATGCCATGAGTCTCGCTGTGGCTGTACATTTTTATTTATTATGTCAGACTGTGTTATGTCGGACACGCATTATATACTGGATTGATATCCCCAGTCTTAGAAATCTTAATAAATGTTGTGGTTGTTTTGAAATAGACCGTCAGTGAATCATGTTAGTGAGGATACGTTTGAGGTCAAGTTTGGTTCTTGTTGTTGATTTAAAAAAAATTGGCGCTAACACTTAGTGTCACATAAGTTGCGGGATTTCAGCATACTAAAGGATTAAATTTTGCAGAGACACGAAAGGGCCAAAGGAAAAACAAAGAATGAGGCAAGCCGAAAATGATAATTTCCTCTTCATTCTGATTGGTCTCTAAATAGACTGCCGAAAGTGTGAACCGGAGTTGAGTTTATTTCTAGTCGTATCTCCAACCACGTTCATCGTCGCGTTGTTTTAGAGGGAATGATCCTTCGCTTGTGCCAGTCTTTTGTGTTCTTAATTCGTGTCGTGGGAGTTGTAGTGGCCACTCGTTTCAGGTATAAGTAATAAGCGACCCGGATATAAAAGTATTGTATTATCTTGCGATCTTATTGTAAACAAAATAAGCACGGTTGAACAAGATTTTAGTGTAATTTTATTATTTATGCTTGATATCTTCTTCGATAATGTTGGTTTCGATTATGTCCCTCCTTGAAGTTCGGATGAGATTGGTGGGTGAAACGTTGAAATTAGTTAAGTTTCAGTTGCTGAGATTATCCAGATACAATTTATTACATTAATTGACTTCTATATACTCAATAACCAATTTCTGCCAAATTATTCGCCCGAGTTCTGACAAATGTTCATTTCAAGTATCCTTATTGAGAATCATTAAGTACAGATATTTTTCTCATTGCATAATTATTAAATACTCAGATTATTGTATTCTGATATCCTTATAGTTCTAATCTTTCATTTGACCCCCATATGTCCTGGTACGGCCGGATGTGAGGAGAGTCCGCTCTCCCTCTCTAAATGCTCTCACATGGCCACGCGTATACAGCCTCTGCCAAAGAAGTCCTGCTCACTACCTTCTCGTGGTAGGGGTGTTCGTTACGAAATTGAGAGGACAAAAAGCGAACGCCCGGCGCTTTAACTGGGTTGGTGGACATGGAGAGTTCACCTAGGAAAGTTGACAAACCCTGGTTCCAAACCAATGGTGCACATGGGCTTCAGTGTCCTGAAGGAACAAATGGCGTATGAACCAGTCGTTGGTCACCGGCTACCATGGGACTGCATCTCCTTACGATGCTCCACTGCCTTGTGGATCAGACCTTCAGGTCGAAGGCTCCGGATGTGGCCCCCTAAGAAGACAACCTTCTTCGGTTTGGGCAGTATCACAGCCCACACACAAATCAAATGAGATCTGTGTGGCGCATATGTATTTGGTGCCTCCTTGTACCAATATCTGTGTTAAAATAAATAAAATTAAACTCAAACAATCGAAATTAATGAATATATTAAATTCTGTTTTATGTTAAAATGTCCATAATGAATAATCTGAAAGTGATTACTACCATTTGGACGATTTCTAGTGTCAAATCAAGTTTTTTTTATTTATAATAACATCCGATAATCGAAGAATTCACACTTTAGTAACTATGGAAAAGAATGAATTTTTATGTATTTAAGTTGGATAAAAGCTATGTCAAATATAATAGATAATTGATTTAATTAAAGCAGAATTGAATTAATTGTTTAAGGGAAATAATCAACAGGTTTGATTACTTAAGCAATAAGATGTAAATTGTCTGGTAATATACTATATATTGTATGCTAATCAATGAAAAAAGGATATTAACAAAGGATCACTTCACATTATATTAAATGTCTATGAAAGTTACAACTATATTGTACCTGAAGCCCTGTTAGGATTACTAGCTGTCCCAAGTTCGGATAAAGGAGAAGAATAGAGGATAGAGGTTAGCAACCACATCTCGTGGAAAAGAATCTTCCTAAAGAAATGTCTAACACTGTGTGATACTCAGTTAAATCCTATCAATTAATGGTGTGTTATGAAGATATTTAATGACTTACGTTAAAAAGTACAAAGTTTTGAGTGTTTTTTTTAAAACACTGTAACCAAGATTTCCGATTATGTAGGCAATACGAAGTTCCACTTATTGTAGAGGTTCATTGGAAAGCACTCTATAAAAAGTGTCTACGAAGCACTCATCATTTAGAAATATGACGAATAATTACATTCTCATAGTATTAGCAATAAAAAGGACTTTTGTATGTAATGTCTCATTTGTTTAGGTGGGATAAGATAAATGCTGGGTCAAACTATGGCAAATAAACAACAGCCTACTCATTTTGTTTGTAATTAGCCTGTTTGTGGATTGGTCACTTGACTTTGTACTTCTTCGACTACGATTAATATTGAGTTTAAAAGATTTCTTTTAAAAGTTTACGGCAGCTTAATGTTATTAACACTCAAAAACCAAGTGTAACACAATAAAGTTAATTTGATTTTATTTTCAGTTCATTGACTTACTACCCATATGACTCGATTCTACTTGATAACTAAATATTGATGTGACAACCAAACTTTAAAGGTATATGATTTAGTGTCTGAAGGCTAGGATGCTACCTAAGTGTACAGTCAGTCATCTACAAACTGTAGTGAATGAGGGGAATATTCGAATGTGAAATCCAGTGGCTAAAAATTAAGTTCTTTAGCCACAAAGCTAACGTTGGAGGAGATAATTATAACCTAAATTATTATCATTACTACTTATCAATAACTGATTAAACAAGATTTTCGTTATCAAAACAAGAGTAGGATAAGGACACTTGCCTAATGAATAAGTTTCTTTATAACTAGTGTTATCTAAAAAGCACTGTACATGTCAGTTTAAAAATCCATGCGGCTCGATTTAAGCTGAGTTGGAATGAATTGCTGAAAGAAATATAGATGAGAAGACAAAATATAGCGAGTAGGCTGTCTCTGGTGTGCTTCGGTCATTTAAATTAGAGCTGTCACCAGCTTACTGAACAGATGAAATTAATTTCAAGTAAATTGGCATTAAAATAATTTCGAATAACAGTAGGATCAAATATAGATGTCCAGTATATGATCGTTTGAAGGTTAGATTGGTGGGATTAAATACCTTGACGGAACCAAGAGCTAAAGTTGATGTGACTGATTTACCAAATACAAGTTCATGAGCTTATCTCTAAGCCACATTGAGTGAGTGAGTGATGATACTACTCGCTTACCCAAAACAGGAGTGTTTAGTTCAGGGTTCGGACCCATAAGCTACTGACTGAAAGCTAATTGCTTTAATCACTAAGCTATGTTAGTAGATTTTCTAAGCTCCAAGCAATAAAACAATGTTTTGTATATTTTGCAATCCAATTATCTTATACATCTTATCCACAAGAAAAAAAACGGAGGGAAAACTGAAATAAAATGGGAAATCGGGAAATATGGAGTAAATAAGATCTAAAAGGTAATATAGCACAGTTATCGGTACATTTCGAAAAGAGAAAAATCAAACGGAATGTCTTAATACATATATTACTTGACTTTCGAACATTTTACTAAATATTAATAATACACAATCTATATTCAGTTAACAATGATATTACTAAGATACTTCAAGGCACCGGAATACCATAATGACAAGTGTGTTATATTATCACGGGAAAACGGAATAAAAATGAACAAAACATAAAAGAAATGTAGGTTATTTAAGTTAATTGACATAATGTTCATCTGAAGATTGTGTTAAATAAAATATAATGATTAAAAATATTCCATAAAATCCATTAATATATGAAGTCAATTTGTATAATTGGTTTACTGTGTTAAAGCGCCAATAATATATCATCTTGTTGTTCATCTGAATTCGACAGTAGCAACTGTTTTTGTTCTAGCGAATTTTCGCATATTGATTCGTTATTTTTAGTTTTAAATTGTTCTGGTGAATCATTCGGTAGAGGCATATATACTGGTTCAACAAGGCGAATTTGTGTACGATGACAATGAAGAACAATATAGTCCTGGATACGAAAGACATAAGAATGATTATAACAGTTGCAAAAACTAGATATTCTATGATATTTCTGGGTAAAAAACTCCTCATACGTAAAGGTAAGTGTGAACCTGATAGAATGCTGGACTGTTTATTCTAAATCTGTCAAAGTTTGTATCGATCGTACTATAACCTATATTTAAGCTGAAATCCTTTAGTTTTACCAGTGTTTTATTTATTCTATTTGTGTGTGGGCTGTGATACTGCCCAAACCGAAGAAGGTTGTCTTCTTAGGGGGCCACATCCGGAGCCTTCGACCTGAAGGTCTGATCCACAAGGCAGTGGAGCATCGTAAGGAGATGCAGTCCCATGGTAGCCGGTGACCAACGACCGGTTCATACGCCATTTGTTCCTTCAGGACACTGAAGCCCATGTGCACCATTGGTTTGGAACCAGGGTTTGTCAACTTTCCTAGGTGAACTCTCCATGTCCACCAACCCGGTTAAAGCGCCGGGCGTTCGCTTTTTGTCCTCTCAATTTCGTAACGAACACCCCTACCACGAGAAGGTAGTGAGTAGGACTTCTTTGGCAGAGGCTGTATACGCGTGGCCATGTGAGAGCATTTAGAGAGGGAGAGCAGGCCCTTCCCGCTCTCGGCCGTACCAGGGCATTTGGGGGCTTTATCAGTGTAACCGTTGAAAATACATCAGTGTGGATTAACAATTGAATTTTCAACGGTATTGATTTGATTACGAAGCATTCATCTATCTAGCGACATTGCAGAAAGATATAGACCTATGTATGGGAAGTTGATATTTAAAGGCTAAGACCATTAATGAAGCAGCATTTAGCCGAACATGAAAATTTATACAATCACTTGTTGAAAATTAATTTTTCGGTAAACAGTCACCATACATAGTATTCTTTTTAACTAGACCAATTTTGATTTAGATAACTAGGTAGTAATATTAGCCTTTTCACGAAAATTTGCCTTGAAAGTGATGACTAGAACCTTTAGTCAGCTGCTAAGTTTTATTATAAACTATCTATATATGGTATACTTATCAATTTCAAAAACGGGACTTTTCGATTTTTTTAATGACATAAATGTTTTGCTACATTTGTTGCAACTATCATTAGATTATTATCCCTAAAAACATCTGTCAGTTATGAAATAATGATAAGACCAACTGATTAGTATAAGTAACGTTTGTAAAATCTGTTTACATAGGACTAGAAGTAGTTATTCAGTTGAATTTTCTTGGCGATCATCATGGTTTCGAATGCATATGGTACAAGGTCGTATACTGAACTATAATTTAGAATGAGCGTATGCTGAGAAAAATTACGTTACTTAACGGCACAGAACGAATTAAGTAGATTGCAACTGACTTAGGCGCGAGAACCATTGAATCATGTTTAAACATACTTTGATAACAGCGTTATAATGAACGAATAGGCACAAGACCGTATCTGTTGATTTTAATTTTATCTGCTTTGTGCAATATCTAAGGAATTATTTCCATTCAAAACTATTAGTAAATATGGATAAATTATATTTTATAACCATGTAATGGCCATCTATAGGATGAACTAGTTCTATATTGACTGGATTTGATTGATTTAAGAATACAGTATGATCAGCGCTAAGCGATGTGACATAAGATTAATAGTCAAGTCTCCAGTTTCAACACTGAGTAACTCAGGTTCAAATATTTGTAGGATAGTTTTCTTTGAAACGGTACAATGCTCCCAATTGGTATAAAAAAACTGTAAGCACAAGTTAAATGAAGATTTCCAGTTGGTGTCTTTAAACATAAAGTACTAAGTAGATAGTATGCCACTAAATGAAACTAATTTCAAATGAAAATTGGAAGAGTGGATCAATATCAGGGATCTAAAAGGCAATTTGAATTTACCTGAAATCGATTTTTCAAATGTTCAAAGGTATTGGTGAATGGAACAGATTGATGCCACGGTCGTCCATATAAGTATCTCTTTATTAAAGAACTTAACACACAATATCCAACAATGAAAGCTAAACAGCTAAATTGAGAAAGATACACAATGATATGAACAAAAAAGAATGGTGCAGTGTTTATAAACAAAATATATTCTGAAGTTATTCCGACCAAAAAATATTGCTTATTACGATACGTAGAGAATATATACAATGTAACAATGTTATGCCTATATACAAGTAATCACACAGTACCGTGAATATTTTTGGGATCAGGCTATGTTGGTATCTGACGTTTGTGTAATCGACAAGCAAAATAATTCTTGTTGAAACTCGGTAAATGAAAATAACTATTATTATCACTATTAGTATTATTACTGGTATCACTATATACAGAAGCCATGTTTGACGTACATCTGAACTTTTAACGTAATCCCTAAAAAGTCTACGTTCATTCCCCTGGGATTGGTGATTTACAGTCTCTTTTTGGTCTGAAACATGTTTTGGTTAGATTATATTGGTGTCGTTTTTAGAATTACTGGTAATAAAAAGTACACTGTCATAAATATCCGCGTTCAACTCTCGGCTCTACACCGATACTCTCATCTACTCCCAGTCCAGACGTTTAGAACGATGGGCGGAACATTTTAGGGAACAGTTCAGCTGGCCTTCAGCGACTCTACAACTACCCTCCATTCCCAGACAGTGTGAATGGAACATTGAAGTAGGTCCCCCAACTCTAGCAGAAGTTCAAAAGGCTATAGTTAATCTGAAACGAGGAAGGGCAGCTGGTCCAGATGGATTGGCTCCAGAAGTCTTTAAGGATGGTGGTCCAATTTTAGCGATTAGGTTGACTAATATTTTAGCTAAGATCTGGGAGTTAGACGTTATTCCATCTGACTGGTCGCAATCACTTATCGTCCCAATATGTAAGAAAGGGTCAAAATCATCCTGTGACAACCACAGAGGGATTAGTTTAACTAATATAATATCTAAAATACTAGCCTCGATAATTATCAGACGCCTAACTAAGACTCGTGAACTGCAAACACGAGAGAACCAAGCTGGCTTCAGACCTGGTCGTGGCTGCATCGACCACATATTCACCATTCGTCAGGTTTTAGAACACAGGCATACTTATCGACGTCTGACAATGGTGGTCTTTCTTGACTTAAAAGCAACATTTGACTCGATAGACCGCGAGATTCTGTGGCACTGTCTGTCATTGAAAGGCGTACCCCAGAAGTACATAAACCTACTAAAGGCTCTTTACTCGAACACTACTAGTCGAGTCAGAGCTTATGGTAGCACTAAGCAACAATGCCAGAATGTTTGGAATGCGTTTCTCTCCCTCTAAATGCAAGTTTTTGCTTCAGGACTGGCCTGCGTCAACACCTGAACTAAGGATAGGGAGTGAAGTAGTCGAACGCGTCGACAACTTCACTTATCTTGGAAGTCTGATTAGCCCTAATGGGCTGGTATTGGACGAAATCTCAGCACGGATTCGAAAATCTCGTTTGGCTTTTGCCAACTTACGTCACCTATGGCGAAGGCGAGATATCCGTCTATCAATAAAAGGACGAGTATACTGCGCGGCAGTCCGTTCTGTCTTACTTTATGGCAGCGAAACATGGCCTTTAAGAGTAGAAGACACCCGTAAGCTACTAGTATTTGACCACAGATGTCTTAGAAATATTGCTGGCGTCTGTTGGGATCACCGGGTAAGTAATAGTGAGGTTAGACGCAGGGTATTAGGTAATGATGGTAAATCAGTTGTTAATCTTCATCGACTGAGATGGTTGGGCCACGTGTTACGTATGCCTGAACACCGATTACCACGTGCAATGCTAACGGGTGTTAGAGATGGTTGGAAGAGAATTAGGGGCGGCCAAACCAAAACGTGGCATCAGTGCTTGAAGACACTAACCTCTAGTCTGAACCATGTTGGTAGATGCAGACTACTTGGTTGGGGGCCGCGTGACTTTCGTAACCGATGGTTGAAGACTCTTGGTGACATGGCTCAGAATCGATCACAATGGCGTAGGTGTATACACTCTTTGTCTTCCCTTAAACTAAGAGATTAAAATCACTTCATGTATTTCTTTCTACTAACTAATTCTTTCTTCCTGTACTGTATCCTTATATGCAATCTTTCTCCTATATATTACCACCTTTGACCTAACCACTCTTATGAATCCGGTGTTCATCTTGCTGTGCTAATGAGGTGTGGCAACCTGGACCGATGCATATATGTGCCTGGTCCTACGTTGTAGCTGACTGACTGTCAGACCAGTGTTATTAGACATCGCAAAGTAAACTGGAATATTAGACTTTGCAGATTCAAAATAATGGCATTATGAAATCCATATTAGGATTTTCACTGAACACTTCAGCGATTAAAAAAACAGGATAGCAGCCTTCTTCCCAACTAGGCAGAAATATTACTACAGTAGTACGACCAAGTTTATTTGTTCACATAATCAGATACGGTCACATACATGGACATATTTGATACTATTGCAGGGATCGACACATTGATTTTGTACGACAAGCCTTTTCCAATATAATATAGTGCATAATAATTAATGGTGATTGCAAATAGTAACAGAACATGATATGTTTTAGAGTTTACAACAGATTTTTTATCCAAAATATGTAATGTGAGCTTTAGTGTCTATTTTCTCAAAGATCCATGGCATTAAACCAAGAAAGTTATGCTTAGTTAAATCTCATGACATTGAAAACTAGGAACCGAGAGGTCGCTAAGGGTGTTCGAGAAAAATTAGTTTTGGACTTTTTATACGAACAAAAGCCACAAACGTACCATACAAGAATGACAGTGAAAGTATATTTCGTGGGTTGTTGAACAGAACAAAGACCAGGATGGAACAAATCGAAACTGTAGGACTTATCGTTTTCATGACTGATGAGATGAAAGGCGGCCTACTAACAGTTAGAGTTATTGGTGCTTGAACTTACCATACTACCACAACCAAGAATTAAGTCTGTTATAATCTCTGAATCATTGAACCTTACCAGATGCCGATCACCTGTCAATGAGTTTTAATGTTTTAACAGTACCTTTGTTAGAAATGGTAAAATTAGTGAACGATCCTAATTCTACAACACTGGCTTCACTAACTGCGATGATCGATTGATTTAATGACACTGATGAGTTTTCCTCTGTTTTGAAACCACAAACGCTAAAATAATAGTCCGCTTTTTCGTCAGACTCATCGGAGAATCTGAAGCAATTTTCAAAACAAAAGAAATATCTTACAAATGCCCAACAATTCCATGAAGAAATGAAGCGTTTTCTGACAAGACACAGTTTTTGACAGCATAAACTACTGATGTATTTTTATCACCATTGCAAAGGTGTGTGGAACACAAGAAGACAAAGTACATAAACTGTAGATACTTCCCCAACATAGTAAACAGAATCAAATTATCGGCATTCCGAAGTAACGCAGCATTCAACTAGCCGCTTACAACTTTAACTGGACACATTGTCATTTAGATAAAACAGGTGGACAGTTATGAAACATAGGACACGGTAACTGCGCTTGTCAGTTTCAGGACTATTACTGATTGAGTAATTACCTGAAAGACACTATGCTCATCAACAAATGTGACAATTAATTACTATCCATAGTACTTTTTTGTACAACTAGTCCTGTTGTACGCACCAGCTTCATCCGACAAAATCTTTTTGGACTATGGTATAATATCTAGAATAGTTTCGCAGTAGAAGTTGGTAAGTCAGGTAACTGGAGCTGCCTTGGTAACCCTACTAAATCTGCTCTTATGTTCAAACAGTAACATGTTGAATAAGCTGGTTACTAAAAAATATGCTGGAATAAATTTTCCTGACATCGAGAACAAGCTGAAGTGATAATACCCTAACCCAAACAAGGAACTTGTCTTTTAGACAAAACACCAGTTGTTGAATATACACAGGATATATGAGAAGCAGAAAGTACGGGTACATAAATGTCTGTTAATTACTCGGAAGCAAAGTAAACACAAATATGCCAATGATGTTTGAAGGAAAGAAATACCGCATGTATATATATATCAGCCAGTGTGTCTGAACTTTCATACCACTGCAGCTAGTAGATTCTGTCACCTAATCTACTTTTAATATAAGGTAATAGTTGTTGGATTATCTGTAAGTCTGTTAGTTGTGATAGAATATATGTTGTACACTACTTCTTGCCGTATTATTCGACTCTCCACGTTATGAACGTCACGATTAACCATCACATGAATATGATCGACTAAGCAGTGTAATATCAATACGACCAAACACAGATCGGTAGTTGATTCGTCAACAATTGTGACACTATTCATACTGATGGGTGATCAAGATGTTTTCTTGCTACTTCTTTATGCTCGATAAAACAAAACATGCAAGCATAGCACAAGCATTTGTTTACAAATAACTTCCATAGCTTCTAACAACCAGCATTTGACACAGTCGATAGGATTGAGCCAGGGGTTATTCGATTAACATTTTCAAATTATAATTCAAGATTATACATCAGAGGATAGAGCCGAGATGTCATATTTCCGATAAATCTCAGGGCTATTCGATAATCATTTCTCACACAGCATGGCAAGTAGGATATAGCAATTCGTTTACAATGAGCTTATTACTGTAATTGATCTATTTATCAAAGCCACTGTCAGAGTCACTATTTTTTCTATCACAACAAAGAACCATAGGGCATTTAATTTCAAAAACCCTATCTTATTTGTACTTCAAGGTGCTTCTGCAACCCTATACCCTTGGATAAATTTGGTGACGCACGTTTGCCTATTATCTTGATACTACCTGACTCGAAACGCTTGTAAGTCTTGGTTGAAAAATCATCAACTATTTCTTCCCTGTACCATGGAACAAGCGACTACCGGTAATTATTCACATATCAGTGATTTTTCATATGTACCCTCCTAAACTTGCAGATGATAGCCGATGATAACGCGCCGCTGAAAACGAGAAATCAACTAACCTAAAAATTAAAATTTACGACGTAAATAAAGGTTAAACAATCATTCATACATAAAAACTTCCTCTTGCTTGCTTTTGTCAGACTGTGTACTGAATACAGACTCTGTGTGATCTAGACTTTGCTCACTACTGTTAGAATTGACAACCAAAGTTGGAATGAACTCATCCAAGTCCTGGGGTTTTATATGACCACCATGTACTGAAACCACAGTTATATAAATGACGAACCATAGATTATCTCACTATTCTTCCGCACAAAATAATGTTGGATCTTCGTTTCCTCGACTTATAAATGATGTGGCTTGATTTATAACATAGTTTGCACGTTGACTAGAGTATTCATTAGAAGAGACTTCATGATGAGGATAAAAAGAGTTTGGTATGAAGTTATCCGGACTGTAATCAAAATCGGGCTCACTTAGAACTCGTGCTTCGCATTGAACAAGTTTCGCACAAGAAACACATGCATCATAAGAACAAACATCCTTGGCTTGGCATTAGGATTTGATTCTTTTGAAATATTTTCTTCAAATTTATTAGAAATGTCATTGGAGGATAGTGGATCATTAAAAAAATCAGCATCGATCAAAACTGCATCAGATTTCCGATCGTGATTTGATTCATTCAACATATTTTCCTCGGATTTACAAGAAGTTTCACCAAAGATATGTGAATCATTAGGACAAGCCATATCTGGTAAAATAACATTAGAAATCCGATAAGAAGTTGATTGACTAGAAGGTTTTGTCGCACAATGATTTTGACTTTCATTTGATGCACTTGTACTCATTGTATTGACCCAGTTATTTCCCGAACACTAGTCTCTCTAGCTTTCTAGACAAATACTGCGTGAAAGTAGGCTTGCATTGACTGAAGTTCACTTTCCTGGTAAAGCCAGATAAATGTGATTAAATGAGCCACAATATTAACATGTCTAATATCTCCTTTGTTCATAGTCTGGATTTTTAACATTTCCATGTAGGCTTCGAAGGCTTCAGAATTTGAATATATGTCCGACTGTCCCATCACGGGCTCCATCCCGACGCCAATGTGATAATTAGCAGTAACCGAATAATTGTACTAACTAGGAATTATCGAAATTGGGCAGTTTATAGCAAATAGAACTAGTTGAGCACAGATGAACGTAATGTATTTGGAATTCCAAATCAGGCACACATTGATTACAGATGAATCATGAGTTCATACTATATAGAATACACAGAGTATTGGACATAAGTTTAGCCTATGAGTTACAAACGACGAAAAATGGACCCTTATGACCTTCATATGTATTGTCAATGGAGTAAAAACAAGTCGAATAGGAAATTGTTTCGGAAGCGCTTCTTTCAAATATTCATTTAAGCGGAAAGACTACAGTAGAAAAGCAATTCCTGCTGATTTCGCGCAAGTGGAAAGTATGAACTTTGAATCGAACGTCGTTTGACAGATTGTCAATCTGTAGAATAACTTGTGATTATCTCCGATCATATTATTTACATACCTGGCTATAATAGACTCTTCAAAAATAGTATCAAGTCGATTTTCTTCAGAAAATGTTGTACAGCAGCAAACAACAGTGGAAAAAAGAACATAGTTTACGTTGATAGCAACGACTTTGGTGGATTTCAGGCTTCTACAGACTACGTAAATATACAAACGCCTGAGAATTATGCTAGTATTCACGGGTGTGACCTACATCAGCCCTATAAGAAATTAGCTGCTTATTCGAGAGTTTGCTCGTCAAGATAGAGGATGAGAAATATACTCAAGGACATAGGGAGTGGATAAGACACATAAGTGTACAGATATATGTGTGTAGATAAAGAGCATATATATATAAAGTCTAGTTATGGTATGATAAAGTGAAGTAAAAGTTTGAAAATACCTGAAAAGATTAGAAAGACAGAATTAATAGCTGTGCCTATTCCAACATAATTAGGTTGTACAGAGATGTGGTAGGAACTAACACAAGTGATGTGATGAGCATAGTACATTACAACTCAATAATCCTGTATTTGTTTTTGACACAGAGACTTTTATCCACTTTCACCCCATGAATATGATTCTGTTTCATTGAGATATTAGTCAGCATTTGTTCCTGGTTTGTACTGTGAACATACTAAACAAGAACAGGGTCATCTGATGTCCAAAGCAGTATGGACGTCGTGGATTTACTCAGGTATATGGAGAAATTAATGCATCTGAAGTGATGGAAAATAAGGGAAAAATCAAGATCCTTAATTACAACACAGAGAGCATCAATACAATCACACTTGATATAAAAGCTCTGGAACACGTAGAATCTTTCAAGTATATGGAAATTATCACCGACTAACAAGGAGGATCCGATGGAGATGTAAAGACAATGATTGAGAAAACAAGGGCTGCATTCTTGCAATTGAAAAACATATGGAACTCAAAATAACTGTCAAACAATATTAAAGTAATAATCTTCAATACGAACGTCAATGCAGCTGTACTGTACGGGGCTGAAACTTCGATAACTACTACAACCATCATCGGAAATATACAGTTATTTATAAACAATAGCCTACGAAAGAAAATCAATGTCCGTTGGTCGGATATTATCAGCAACGATTTACTAAAGGAGAGGACAAACACCTTCCAGCTGAGGAGAAAATTAGGGAAAAAAAATGGAAATGCATAGGATATACATTACGGAAATGCTCAAACTGCATCACGGAACAAGTGCTATCTGGGAGAAACGGAAAAGAGGAAGGCCAAAGAACGCTGTGTTGCGAATCGGAAGCAGACATGAAAAAGATGAATAGCAACTTGAAAGGATTTCCCAGGACAGAGTCGGATGAAGAATGCTAGTGGGAAACCTGTGCCTTCCATGAGGGTTGACAAGCGTAAGCAAGTAATTAAGTGTTAATATACACATTGTTGATTGTAATATCAAATATTCTAACTTGGGTACTGTCGATGATTTAATATTCTGAAAGAAAGATCTGTTAATTTTCTTATCGAAATTCAGTGCATACGACATTTGACTGCGATAATTCCGTGTTAACATCCAAACATTTAAGAAATCTTAAAGCATCGGGACTCCATAAAAATAATCGAAGGAATAAGAAAAAGATCAGATAGTGCTGAAATTTATCAACACAAATAGTTACTTTGAAATCTAAAAATTTCAAGAAGGTTAATTAACATTCTTCTTATTTATATTCAGAAGTATTGACATCCTCACATTCTCCTACAACACTGAGGTTTCTAAAACAATACGATTTAACAATTGAAAATGTTTTGTTAAAATATTCAACCCTATATTAACGAAAAGTCACATATACTGAGGAATCGACGTTTTCTTCAACGAACTAAATCTACACATTATAGGTATCTTCTAAGAATTGTGAAATTCCTCCTACAAGAAATCGTCCGGTCAAGCAAACACAAACTGAAATTCAGCTTCTGTTACGTAACACTCAATAGACAAGATAGTAACCCTGAATGTTCAACATATACATCAAAGTTATTTCACTGTTGCAGAATGAATCTACCTAACACACATAACATTAAACTTGCTGAATACACTGAACTCTAAAGACTGATTCACTTTGTTTCTGATAAACTTGAAAATCACTGAAAATATTGTTGTAGTTTTCAAGAAATCGGTAGACATTCTCCATCATTCGATCAAGTTACACGCGTGTGTAATCGTTAAACGATAAATGAGCAGGAATACATGACTTCTTGATTTGTAATGGCTCATCAACTGATATCAACTTCTAAACAGAACAGTCTATCTTGTAACTTGAAAGGATTGGAAATAATAGCCGATTAAACAAATTACTTGTTATCATTATGATGTTATTTTCAAACATGTTGGGACATGTCAATGATGAATTATTCAATGAAGTATCGTAATTTAAATCACCAACAGACACCCACACACAAACACATCATGTAGATGAATATGACTAAACTAACAAAATATTATGTTTGTCATAGAGATTGAACACACCCATCTTTATTTCTTCAACTATGAAATAGTTATTCATTTATTCGCAATACCATAACATCTTGAATAAATAACAACAGAGTTATTCTGTCATTATGTTAATAATTATGTCAACATGTTAGATGATATTGATGATTTATTAATCAAAATGTTGTTTTCAGTAGTAAGAAAGATGTTTGTTGAAGATAACAAAGTTGGTTGATCAACTGACAAGTTGAACATTGATCATGATGAATATTGCTGTCGCACATCTCCATAGGGGATTAAACTCGACGCCTTCGGTTTCATAACAACAGCTTAATATTTATATCACCGAATCGGTATCTGATGGTGGATATATATATTCAATCAATTTGAGATACTTGAAGTGGTATCTACTAAGTTTGAGTCTCACTGTGAATATCAACTCTGTGGTACATGTGTAGTGACCAACTTTTATCAAGAGAACGCGACTGGTTTAATGGAAACAATCATTATTATAACCAATTGTACCAGTGATTGTTTTACTGTGCTCGTTTGTCTAACTGTGCTAAAGACAGCCATATTACTGTTCCATTATCCTTCGACTGTGACCTTGCACGGGTTCGGTTACGCTCGGTAAGCACGCTTGTACTCCTCTGGCACGATCTCGGTATTCTTTCGATACCACGAGATCGCCAACAAATACATCTCGACTACAGCCATCAACTGCCGCCTGATATTTGGCTTACGGGGGATTTTATCGGTTAACTGGCACGTAGTCTTCTTGTAGTGGTGTTTCATAGTCAAACACGACTTGACACACTAATGAAAATAGCTATTCTGTCGTAGTTTATGAATAATTCATATTACACACACACACACAGATGCACACACGTGATCCAAAAGCACATCGAATACAACACCATGGATATCATGACGAGTTCACTTTAATCAAACCACTGAGTATGAATCTTATTGTATGCATTTTCACTTTCATTCCACTTATACAATGATTGTCATTCACAATAGCATCTGTCCTATCTTTCTCAATCATAAATGAGAAATTCAAACCTCTTCACACATTCCTCAATCTTTAAATCAATTATTACCGAGTGTTTTATTACCGGGAGATATTCTTTACATTCGGTATAACATTCTATACATAGTATCTTACTAAATAAGACAACAATTTAGTCTTCCGGTTGAAAAAATACATAAGTGGTCTGTGTGTGTTTAGCTCCATCTACGTTTTAACTTAATATTTTACTCAACTAAACTCATTTTCACAATGTCACAACCTCTGGAATTCATCGAAACTAGAAGTATGGCAGTTGCACTTAATGTCCGTGGATGATTCTTACAGATATATGTTACCAATTGAAGAGTAATTAAATATAAAGATTGGTGGATTTTTCACTCATTCAAATGCAATATTTTCTTCTTGAGTAAAAGCAGTCCATAGTTCAATGTTATTTGAAGTCCTCCCGATTGAAATTTTGGTGTGTTTCAGACCGAAGATTAAACGGTTATTAGTTTCATAATTTAAACTCTCTGTAAATTCAACAAATCTTCACAGTTCAATAACAAAAATCTTAAGAGCAATGTATATTTCAGTTGAAAGTAACCAAACGATAAGCAGAGAAACACATTTTCCAACTGTAATTATCGATAATACGTCTTCAGTCACAAAATTACTTCACCGTATCCTTCTTCAGTAACCGTATCATCAACCCATAGTACTGTGGATTGGTTGAAGTTGGATTATTTATCTCTGTAGGAAGAATATCTTACAGATGTTTACTCATAAAACCTTTATGATCTAACATTACCCTTGCGTAGTTATGTGAATTGTGAATGAGAATGGCAGAACTTATCAGGAACTATATTCATGATCTTCCATATGTTCAGCCGGAAGTTTCGTTCAGTGTAAATCATATGAACGTAGATAAGATTGACTCATACAGAGTACTGATTCGTTTTAAATTACAAATATATATTTACCATATTCTGCAGTCGTTCGATTCTCTTATCGATTTACAAGCTAGGCTACCTTGAAAAAATTGGAAGCACTGGACGTCTTGCGAGATTCGATGAATTGAGATCATGAATGCGCATTGATAAGGAGTACTACATTATGATGAAACGGCCATCCAGTGCTTCCAGGTTTTCCATGATGGTCCAACTCCAATTGACTCATGATCTCAACTAACCGAATTACTATCATATGCACAAAAACCCCTTCTGATTAAAACATTTATTGATTAGTCCCTCAAGCACCATATTTCTTCGAAAACTTACTATCCGTTCTAATCCAATCAACAACAAAAAATCTATCAAAAGATTTATCGATGCTAAAATTGATTAAAATGTGTTCTCTGTGTTCTTCTAAACAATCATCACCATAATTAATTGTCAATATGTGTAGGCAAATTATGACAATATTGTCCAATGTATGTAGGATTAATGTAACCATTTATGAAATTGAAGACTGAATATTCTTCCATCATATCAAGTTTTTGAAATACGACTAATATTATTTGATGAATGAATGTAGTGGACATTGCCAAACACATTTTCTTCCTCAGTTTTGTGTTAACTGACAATTATTAGATTCCTAGGTTTCCGGACAACAGATATGATAATGATGTAACATTTGATCGCTGTATAAACGATTGTCTGACGCTTAGCTTACTAGGCAGCTCCAGAAATATGCTCTTTCTCGCGTTCTTTTTTAATTATTTCTAAATGCATCAGGTAAGTTTGTGGATCAAGATGAATAGATATTCTGTGTAAATTCGATAGCCCATGCTTCTGCTGTAAAATAAATGACTCGTTTCCCTGATACCATGAATATTTTTACTTTAGTTTTGTAAATAAAGCCTCAACATACACATGGGAAAGAGGAAGATCTTTAAATACAACACAGAGAGTACCGACCGAATCCAACTGAATGGAGAAACTTTGGAAGAAGTGGAAAGTTCCAATTATCTGAGTAGTATCATCGATGAACTTGGAGGATCAAATGCAGAAGTAAAGAAAAAGATTGAAATAATAAGAGTGTTCTAACACTGATTAGTTTATGATTTCAGTTAAAATGCACAATATAACTGATTCTTGGATTTTCATGTTATACTTTTGATTCTAAATGATAGACAATCATCAATAATATAAACAAGTTTGGTAATGTCTACCTAAATTTCATTTGATAGCATTGCTTTAACTTATATTTGAAGGGGAACTTAGCTAAGTTTCATGTATGAAAATTCGTTACGATATTTGCAATATTAGGCATATAATTTGGGTCAGAAATTTGAGCATAGGACTCTAATAAATTTCTAAAGACTATGAACAATAATGTCAAACTGGATATCATCAGAATTAAAAACTAGATAAATATGACAATGTTAATTATTTAGTTATTAGTCAATTGTAAACAATTTAGTCCTATATAAGGTCAGTTTTAATCTGAATAGTTCAGTGGTAACATCTCAGTTTATGAAGTTGAATGACTTGGATTCAGATACTAAAAGGAGTAACATTTTCCTCAAAACTGCTGATACATCTTTTCGATGAATGAAAACTAGCACGAAACCTTGTTTAAAAAAGGTTTTCTTCTTGTTTACTTTAAATTAATTAAAATATGATATACTCACAGGCTGATAACTAAATGTTTCCAACCTTTCCATCACAAAAAAAACAACTTCAGACAAATAAGAAACACATACTTCTTGTAACAGCTAATTACATATGATAAATAGAATAAGTGTACTAAATGACATACATTTTCATAAATACCATTTATCACTTACTCTAGTTAAATGAACATCATAAGCAAAGACGGATAGTAATTAGCAGTGGAATCCAGGACGCGCGTTTCGTCCAATTTATGACTTGTCAGCTGGATGTACTTGCATCTCAGAGGGGTGATGTTCACTCTAGAACTCAAACCCAGTACCGTTCGCTTCAAACTTCATCGCTTTATCCACTTAGATAATGAGCTCTGATAGCCACTTGTGAAATGGAGTAAAATTTAAATTCACTTGGTATTGTTTTACTTGTATCTTCCCATTGATGTTTAGGACTGCGACTAATCAGTCTCTAATTAGCACGTGGGCATACTGTGCGTATTGCGATGATATTTGAAGCGAATGGTACTAGGTTCGAGTCCTAGAGTGAACATCAACCCTGAGATGCAAAGACGTTCAGGTAAGGAGTCCTAAATAGTACTAAACGCGCCTACTGAATCCCACTACTAGTCACTATCCATCTTTACTTATAATACTTGTAAATTAAGGCAATATCGAGGCAATATTCACAGTATACACATATGTCAATAAGAGACTGATCAATTACAGTTCTAAACAACAATTAAAAGATACAAGCAAACAACATCAAATGAATTTAGATGTACATTAGTTGTAAATATCTATTTTGAAAGTAAATGGAATGAAATAGATATGAATTAATCTTTATGTACATTTCACTTCAACTATTCTTATTGTTTTATTCTCTCTTTCATTCACTTCCAAAATCTATTCAATGATGAATGGTGAAATATAGTTGATGAAAATTGAAACTTTATTTATTTACGAAGTATCTATATATGGTTGTTATTATTACGTAACCAAGTTGACAAAAACTAAAACGTTCATTCATTCTTTGTAAATAAAGATTATTGAAAATTGGATTAAGTTTAAAGAGAGTTTATAATGAATGAATTAATTGTTAAAAGTTAGAAATTCTAACAGTTGCGATCATGAGTCAATTGAAGCTAGAACACCATGGAAAACCTGGAAGCACTGGTCGGCCGTTTCGTCCTAGCTTCAGTTGACTCATGATCTCAACTATTGAAATTACTACAATCTCCATTAAACCCCTTCTGATACTAATCAACATTTGCTCATTAGTGACTTGCATCAAGAGGTATTTCCTGGAGTTCTAGTGAGAAGCAATGACCAGTGGAGTTCAACCGGTTCAGTTGTGAGATGGTAATCCACTGATGACAATGGTGAATGTGTCACTGAATTTCGTGGATTGTTTGAAGCTAGACATTAACACCGTTGGTTGCCGGCTCAGTGGTTTAATTAGTTAGGCGTCTGGTGCGACACTGATAAGTTTTGTATCGAATTCCTCGAGGCAGGGTTGTGGATGCTCACTTCTGAGGAGTCCCACACTAGGACGAAAAGGCCGTTCAATGCTTCTAGGTTTTCCATGGTGGTCTAGCTTCAACTAACTCGTGATCTCAACTGTTGAAATTGCTACAATCTCTACAAAACCCCTTCTGATAAAAGTTGGAAGTTAACAGATAACAGTAATGATTTTCTACTGAACAAATCTCTAGTGTTATACAAACAGTAAATTAATATGGATGAGAAAGACAGGTCTTTAGTGTCGGTGAAAATATTTGTTCATAAAGAAAAGGTTTGAAATCGTCAGATCAAGAACATTCATAGCTGAATATATGTTAGAACTCTTAGGCTTACTATTTCATTTCTTTTATCATACAGTTTGGAGTATATATATAATAGTATGAATGGCCAATTCAATATCTCTAGGGATATTTTAATTGAGAATATGTATCCATAATCTCTTCATCATAAAAGTTACAAAACTATGACTAATTAAGCTAAGACGTGACCATTCAAGTTCAATCCATGTCGGATGGAGACAGATATCCACCTTAGACAATAAATGAAGAGTTGCTCAAGATCGTGGATCGATTGAAGTTAGACAATAACATTATTGGATGCTGGCTTAGTGCTGTAGAATAGCACTAATTTCCCATTAACAAATCTTCAGTATTAATATTTAACAGATTTTAGAAATAAAATATATAAATTGAAGGAAATTCGAAATTCATAAAAATAAGGTAAATTATTCCTTAAAAGTAGGAATAAGAGATAAACAATCAGATTTATTAATTCAATGCGAAGAACAAACAGACTCGATTATCAACAAATTCAATGTTCAATTAACTTTTAAAACTTTATTTATAAGCTTTTATTTATTTGTTTGATTATATAAACATTAGTACAAGGGGGCACCAAATACACATGGACTGCACAATAATAATGAGGCCAATAGCAGAATCATTGATATGTGTGTGGGCTGTGATACTGCCGGGGCTCTCAGACCGATGCAGGTAGAGTTTTTTTAGGGGCCACACCCAGAGCCTTCGACCTAAAGGTCTATTCCACAAGACAGTGGGGCAGCTTAAGGAGATGCAGTCCCATGGTGGTCAGTGACCAAAAATTGGTTCATACGCCATTTGTTCCCTCAAGATCCTGGAGCCTAAGTGCACCGTTGGTTTGGAACCAGGGTTTTCCGACTCCCCTAGGTGAATATTCTGTATTCATTGATCTAATTAAAGCACTGGACATTGGCATTTTGTCCTCTCAATTTCGTAAACAACGGTAATGTTGCGAGAAGGTAGTGAGTAGGACTTCGCTGGCATTGGCTGTATAGGCGTGGCCATGTGAGAGCATTTTGAGAAGGAGAGTAAACTCTCCTCACTCTCGACCGTAGCAGGGTATTTGGGGGCCATTTTTAGGCTACACAGTTGATAAAACGAATACATGTTCTTAATTTTCCGTTAGTAATCTAACAAATTTATTCAACCGTTTTATCATATATTAGATGAGATGAAATGAATGTCGGATGAAAGTTTTAACTATTCATTAATTATTCATAGCTGTTAATAGAAAACCTGTCTTCATTCGTCTTGAATTTTGAGGTAAGGAAATGTCTGACATGATCTATTAAAGCAACGTTAAATGGAATCTTGTTTTCAACCCACCACTTGGTCTAAGTGTATAATGCCAGATATTTCTTCCATTAATGAAAAGTGGATCAGTGTTGTTATGAGGTCACCTCCAAATGTACTCGGGAATTCCCTGGTACTTGTGGAGGTAAGTACATAGGACGTACTGAAAAAAGTCATCTATAAATTTTTCCGAATATATTCGCCGTAAGTTATGTCTAAAAAGAAGTATTCACAAGCGCGATTACTAAACATTTAATGATTAGTGAACCCAGCGTCGTTGTCTCGAAAGCGTTTAAAATAGTTGACGAGCAGCGTACACTACTTATACTCAGCTTTGTAGAGGCAACTGTCATCAGGTGCTCTCTATTTTATAGTTGGATACAGGGAGGAAGTTTGATAAACCTCTCATTGTCATGATAAGATGAAAAATTTCACTAACATTCGTTCACAACGTTAGCGTTAACTTTATGTGCCTTGATTATCACCCATTTATTCACAATTTGTTTTTATACATTGTCTGTTTGTTATCACTTAAAACTTCATCCCTTCTCCCGTTTTTTATGATTTCATCTTCATCCATATCAATACTAATCAATTTTAAGTATTATGATGAATATGTTGTTTCATCTAACTTCCTATGATGTTTCCAATTAGACTTCATTGATGTTCATAATGGTATTACCTCGTGATTAAGTGGTTAGGTTTCTTGGCTTTCACTTAGACGACCCAAGTTCGACTCATGGAACGGAAGCACTTTGAGGAACAGTAAAGAGGTAAACCAAGAAACACACTGCTTTGAGAAGTGTGGGCAGAAATCCGAAAGATGAATAGCAACTGGAAAGGATTGCCCAGGACAGATTTGGATGAAGAATGTTTGCGAGAGGCCTATGACAGTAATAATACATTTATCTAGTTCTGTACTAGTGTGGTGTATGCTTCTTTTGTGAACAGATAGAAGTAATATGTAGCAGGAATAGGGTGTGGAATGCTTACTAGCAAAAAATTGGAATAAATGGAACAGAGAGGAAAACAGAGAGCGATTAAAATAACAACAGAATTATAAGGATAATGGGATTTGTAAAGGACAACTTAAGGAAGATGTATTTCATGTTTGATTTTCATATTTTACAAAGGCGTTGTATAATTTTGCATAAAACACTAAATTGGTGGTCTCTACCAAGTCTCCATTCACTACAGTAGTATTATTAATATATAAAAATAATCGTCACAAGTTATTGTCAACATGAATGTGTTGTAACTTGTAGGTATGTGCCCCTACCATTGTATGACGTAATGATACCGCCAATTAGAAAACAGTGAATTAACGACCGGACCAGTGACGAATAAAACCCGTGCGGGCAGTCCAGAGTACTTATCGGTCCTGCTTCCTGACTAGCCCAGCCAGGTAAGTCCAGAATACCAATCCCAGCATCTGCGATATGAATCATTTATTTCAAACATACTGGTTTTATATATCAACCAAATAGACCACATCGTACCATAAAATAGGAAACAACATTTGTGCAAGAATTAGCCAAATGTGTCTGTGAATGTGGGAGATAGTAATTGATATACTGAGTATAACTCAAGAATGGTAAACCGTATAATAATAGTCTATAGGTCAAAATAAAGCTTATGATAAGAGAAACACAAATATGAATAGCTGAGTTGCTTAACAATTATACGATAAGAGTATATGTATAGTATTTATCCAGAAATGGATTTCAACACTTATCATTCATTATTCTCATCAGGATATAACAGAAAGAAAAGTTACATTGTATTTCGAATTTTATGAAGTTTCTTAATGCTAACAAATGGATATGTATTAAATGTAATTTATATCAAGAACGTACGTCAGCTAAGAATACTTCAGCAGTACAAAATATCAGCTTCAAACTTGAACTAAGCACTGCTATTATTATTATTATCAGACATGACAATGGATGGTGTACAAATAATCGTTATACCTTAAAAAAACTCAACACCATAATCATTCATTTGAGCTACGTTTCTTCACTTTACTCTAATTGGAAATAATATCGACTGATAACAGGAGGGGTTTTGTGGATATTATAATAATTTCAATAGTTGAGATCATGAGTCAATTGAAGTTAAACCACTATGGAAAACCTGGAAGCACTGGACGGTCGTTTCGCCCTACTGTGGGGCTCCTCAGCAGTGCGCATCCACGATCCCGCCTCGCAGGATAACAGCCCAGGACTTATCAGTTTCGCGCTCGAGCGCTTAACCTCTGGCTTCAATTGACTCATGATTTCGACTAATAAAACTGATATTGATTACTTCGTTCAAATGCCCTTAAAGAAAAAAGAAGCTGATCTGAAGTAAGTCAGTGGTGTAATTTAATATTGTTAACTACAGCGAATTAGAATTCCTTATAGGAAAACAAGATATTTTACTAAAATTACTTAATAGTCAGATAGTTGACTAGACATTCATATTGTAGTGAACAAGAACACCAGTGGTGAACAATCGATTGCATCTGGATACAAAATTACGGAATCTCTTAGTAAAATCCAAGACTGACCTACGCCTGTTATTCATCGTGAAGGGGCATAGGCCGCTCACCAGCACTCTCCATCCTTTCCAGCTCTTTACACTTGTTATTCATCTTTTTCATATCCGATTCTATTTCCCGACATAATGTGTTCTTTGGCCTTCCTCTTTTCCGCTTCCTTTTAGGATTCCAAGTTGGGGCTTGCTCCGTGATGCAGTTTGGTGATTTCCGTAATGTATGTCTTATCCACCCCCAACGTCTTTTCTTAATTTCCTCCTCAGCTGAGATCTGGTTCGTTCTCTCCCGTAGTAGGCTGTTACTGATGGTATCCGACCAATGGATGTTGAGTATCTTGGGTAGACAAATATTTATAAATACTTGTATACTTTTGATGATGATTGTGGTAGTTCTCAAAGTTTCAGCTCCATACAGTAGAACTGTCTTGCCGTTCGTTTTGAAGATTCTGACTGTGATGTCGGCTAACAGTTGTTTTGAGTTCCATATGTTCTTTAATTGTAGGGATGCGGTCAATACAATACAGTAAATACTTCATTTACAAAATATCCATCAATTGTCTCAAACTTCATGAATTTTTCCTTTTCACATGAATCACTTTTTGTTCTCATTCTTTTCTTCTCAATCTTCTTAACTATCTACTATCATACATTCTACTTTTGATTAGTACTACATACTACTTATAACTAACAACATCAATAGTATATTACACCATAATATTATTAGTTAAATTAAACTATCATATCTATATTCGTTGAATAGTCATATGATGTATCTATCTTTCATAGACTTTGTTTACTTTGTTTAATCTATTTTATACACCTACATGTTTTACAAATGAAACAATTAACTATTCCATTACACATTGTGTTTTTTTTATTGAATAGATTGTTTATATGATTAAATGGAAACTTATGTAAATTGTTTGTATGGAATTGAAAACTTATATCATTGTATAATTGAAAGATAGTTTTTTTTACTATGAAGAATAACTTGTAGAGTTTTTACAGAGTATCTCTTTCTTGAATGAGCTTCAAGATGATTAGTAAGCAGCTAAACTCCAATCTTTTGAAGTTGGCTGAAGCCATTGCTAACAAGGCATCAAAAACCTAACCTATATGTTCAAAAGAAGATGGTTATTAATGTTTCCTTGCCTTGGTGACAAATATCCCTTCGCTGCATCTTAAAAAGTTGTTTTTTTCTTTTTCTTCAAACTCTTTCTTGCATCTATTACATCATTGAGTTATATTTCAACTATCTTTCAAATTAATGATCTGGGTTTGTCAACTGAGCACTACTCACTATATTTCTATCAATGTTTACTCATTGTGCAATCACTTGTTCCTGGCCCTTCGAACTGTTGTCACAATCACTGTTGTAGAATGTTCTTTCACATGACCTATATATATTTACAATATTCAGTCTATTAGATTTACTTACACCCTTGCGATACCATACGAATATGTCTTCCATATAACTTCCAACGAACCTCTTTCATGTAAGTAATTTAAACCTATTATGTAATTATAATTTTAAATATCACAGGTTGTAAGCAGTTGACAAGAACCTACGAAATAAGAATGAATTCATGCTATTCTGTTAGAATTTTTACAAGTCATTGGTTTGATTTTTAATTATTGAGTTTAAGTTCCAGGTTCAATTATTTGGGAAAAAGCCTTTCATTCTTACTTAGTGTATAATAAAGACTAATGTTATTGGGTGAGACTATAAATTGTGGACGAGCTTTGAACGACTCTAAACTGAATTGAAGAATGCCCACCTAATAACTAGGACCAAATGAAAATTAGAAAACTGTGTGAGGAATTAGAATTATGATTAGGGTTTTCGTCACTAACTGGCATCAGTCAAAATGTCGAAACTCTATTTAGCCAAATGGATGAGTGAATTTCGCGTCAAAATCCGAGACCTGTTATTTTATACCTGATTGGGTCGTTCATAAATTATAGTCTCACCACATTCTCATAATAATTCACTATGCAAATTTCATTTTGATTTTATTTCAAGTGTCAGTGAGCTATTGTCTTTTAAACTTTAGGAATAGAATGATTAGGGTTTTAAACTTTAATCCTATCAAATAGGATATTGAAGCAAATTTGTGTATTTCACGAAAAAACACTTCTCTCTCAGTATTATATGTATTCAATATAAGAAAACTGTTCAGTTGGATATATTTGTATTGACATTACGAAGAATGAATGCGGAATTATTGATGAAGTTATTTAGTATCTACCACTTTCTGCCTCTATACTAAGAATTTTCCGAAAAATATAAACATTCTAGGTTCGATCCTAGAAGGAGTATTGTGGATGTCTGTTATTATTGTACTAGGACGAGACATATTCAAAACTTCTTGATTCGTAACTATGATGTCTTGATTAATGTTACTCTAGATCAGGAGCCGTAAATTAAATGAGGCTGTCTAGTAGCTGATTGTGAATGTTATCCAGCTACATGAAACCCTCATTTGTAACTGATTCATAATTTATGACAAACATCTACATAAATACAGATAATCGATTCCCGTCATTTCTATATGTTTACTTCCAAGTGATTATTTAGTTTTGTAATCAATCGGTTTTTGCACAAAAATGTAACCTCTTAACGTGAAAGTTCTCGTAGAATTCCTTTACAGAACCAATCAGTCACGTGGAAGCAAACATAACTAAACGAAAACACAATGGTTGAAGTTTATACCTATTTAATTATTAAAGATGAAGTCGAACAAAGTACAGGTGAGGTCATAATTATTAATACTTAGAGTAAATAGACGAAACTTGTTTAGCTTTGTATTCAAAATTTTATTCAAAGTTCTGGACTTTAATAGACAGATAGAAAACGGTATAAATAAAGGATAGAAATGCTTGAAACTACGACAAAAAAGAAACAGTATAGGGGTTGTGGAGGTTATTAAGTTTTTGATTGAGATCATGAACCGCGCGCGAGACCGAAGGCCCTCGGCTCGAATCCCGCGAGCGGGATCGTGGATGCGCACTGTTGAGGAGTCCCACAATAGGACGGAACGGCCGTCCAGTGCTTACAGATTTCCAATGGTGGTCTAACATCAATCGATTCATGATCTCAATAAAAAAACCAATTAGCCACTCTTTCTTTCTGTGTACAGGTGGGAAACGCTAAGGAGAAGGGGTAAATGAAACTGTCACTCCCTATTCGTTACATATTGTAAACATTTTTCTTCATTATTTCCACGTCCTATATCCGATATGTTCCTGATAGTAGCAAATACCAAACATTTGTTCTGATCTTGATATATGTTTTGAGGATTGTGTTCAATGAAAGATGTAAAATTCGTACTATTCTATTCATTATATTTACTTAATTGATTCAATGATTTATTGTCTTTTTCATTAAAATCAACAAGAAATCAATGTCAACTGAAATTGTGGTTTATTGAGAAAATTATGTTTAGAAACATATATTAAACTTTATTGAAATTTTAAGAGAAATCAAAGGAGCGTCCATAAACTGGTCTATCTCAACGTCCTATTATATCGAACTGAATGTGTAACTATGTGAATACAATCCAAAAATAAACGAATATTTATAGTATAAAGGGAGAGATTATAAATTCTTAACAGTTTTGAATCACAATATGATGTTAACTAGATGACCGCTTGGAAAGTTGAAGCAATGGATGGCCGTTTCGTCCTAGTGTGGGACTCATCAGAAGAACTATAAAGATTCTTCAACCTTCAAAGACGTATATATTAATAATAGTGAACATTAGTGATTAGCTTTACGATGTACATCCAGAGTCGTAGTGAGAATTAGTGACCAGTGTAGTTCCACTATATTGGATGTGATGCCGTTGTCCACCACAAGGAACAGATGATGACTACACGACAGATAAGTTAGACATTATATCCATCGGATGCCAGGCCACTAGTCTAGAAGTTAAAAATCCGTGTGTGAGATTGTTAGTATTGTGCTTGAATCCCATATAAGGAGTCATTGATGAGCACTACTCATGTGTCTCATACTAAGATTAGATGGTTATCTAGTAATGACAGATTTTCAATGTTGGTGTAGTTAAGATCAGTTTGTGATTTAAAACTGAATATTTTTCGATGAATTTATATATATTCCAAACTGATTCTTACAATAAGCGAAGATGGATATTGACTAGCAGTGGGATCCAGGATGCGCATTTCATCCAACTGGGACTCGTCAGGTGGATAACATCTGCATCTCAGAGTTGATGTTCTCTTTGGGACTCGAACCTACATATGCCAATAAGATTCCAATCAATTGCAGTCCTAAACATCAATGGGAACATTCAAATAAAACAATACCAAGTGATTCTTACAATTACTCATTCAATAAATTCCACACATATTATCAGTTGTTGTTAGAAAGATTTGGATACACACAAAACTTATTTCATTAACCTATACTCTACATTGACTTCTCTCACAACGGTACGTGAATGTTTAGAAAATAGGCTGTGATCAGCACATGAAATTCTTCGAAATTTTTATCTTTTTAAAAAACTAATTTGTGAGTGACGCTACACGTTTGATTTTTATAATTTTAATGTATTTTTATAGACACAGTCATAAGTGTTTATCACCAGTTTCATGAAGCAACTCTTTTATTAATATTCCAACAGTGAAGAGTATACATATACACATACCGACATCTTTTTATTCAGAATTAAAAGACTAGTTCCATCTTTGTTCATAGTAGAATTCAACAGTCAATTGAAGCTAGACTACCATGGAAAACCTGGAATCACTGAATGGCCGTTTCGTTCTATTATGGAAATCTTCAGCACTGTGCATTCATGATCCCACCATCCAATACTTCCCCGTTTTCCATAATGATCTAGCTTCAATTAATTCATAAATTCGATTAAAAACAAATTTCACAGGTTGAAAACATGAGTCGATTGAGGCTAGACCACGATGGAAAACCTGGAAGCGCCACCATACACCATTATCCTCAATGAGTTGATTTCTCACAACAGACATGGTTGAACTCCACTGGCCACTGCTTCTAACTAAACCTTCAGGAGTATCTCTTGAAGTCAGTAACTAGTGAGCATATGATTATTATCTGAAACGGTGTTTTGGAGATTTTAGAAATTTCATGGTGTTAACACCGTTGGATGCCGGTTCAGTGGTCTAGTTGGTCAAGCGCCTGTTGCGAGACTGATAGTTCCTGGGTTCTAATCTCGCGGGTTGCGGGCTCGTAGATGCGCACTGGTGAGAATTCCCATACTAGGACGAAACTGCCGTCCAATGCTTCTAGGTTTTCCATGGTGGTCTAGTTTCAATCGACTCATGATTTCAACCTGTAAAAACAAATTACTAAATTCTTCATACCCCCTTTCATTTTCTGCTAGTAATTCTCTATTTTCAACAACTTCCTCCGTATATTAACAAGTTCCAGTAATGATTTTCATCATTCAACTATGATTGAAAGTATTGATCACTTGAATCGTATTTTATTTTTATGATTACTTAATTTATATATGTAGGCAGTATATGAAGTATAATATGTAATTGTTACACAATGAGTTAGTGTACATTATTCTCATTTGTATTCACGTTTACATAAATACACATTATGTAACCCTCTAGAAAACTTTAAAATGAAACACTCAATTATTATGTAACAATATACTATACAAATAAACCTTTTATTTCTTCAATATAGTTTACATTATTACATCATTAGTATTGAATGAATAATGCCAATAATAAAGAAAGTTTTTGTAATTTATAACACAAGGAACATATTGTGCAATTCATTTTATAATGTGGGAAACACGAAAATAAACAAACAAACAAACAAAAACAACAACATTTGAATTTTTACTGATTGAAATCATAAGTCAATTGAAGCTAGACCATCATGGAAAACCTAGAAGCACTGGACGGCAGTTTCGTCCTAGTATGGGACTTCTCACCAGTGCGCATCTACGAGCCCGCAACCCGCGAGATTAGAACCCAGGACCTATCAGTCTCGCGACAGGCGCTTGACCAACTAGACCACTGAACCGGCATCCAACGGTGTTAACACCGTGAAATTTCTAAAATCCCCACAAGACCGCTTCTGATAATAATCATATGCTCACTAGTTACTGACTTCAAGAGATACTGCTGGAGGTCTAGTTAGAAGAAGGGGCCAGTGGAGTTCAACCATGTCTGTTGTGAGAAATCAACTCACTAAGGATACTGGTGTACGGTGGCGCAACTTCGTGGATTGGTTGAAGTTAGACATTAACACTATTGAGTGATGACTCAGTGGTCTAATGATTAAGCGCTCACGCGCGAGATCGATAGATCTTGGGTTCGAATCTCGCGAGGGCGGTATTATGTATGCTCATCACTGAAGAGTCCCATACTAAGGCAAAACGGCCGTCCAGTGCTTTCAAGTTTTCCATGGTGGTCTAGCATAAATTGACTCATGATTTCAATCAGTGACATTTCTAAAATCTCGACAAAACCCCCTCTGATAACATTTGAATTGTTATACTTTCCATTTAGCACAACTACGCATATATGTATATGACATTGTAGAAATAATGAGGATTGCTTTTTCAGTGTTTATTGATTAACAGATTGTTTTATGATAGATTTATGTTGTTAAGTGAATGATTGAATAAATCATTAAAGAAAATAAAAATAATCGTAGGTAATATGTCCTGTTTCTTTTTGTTGTTGTTGATAAATCATGTGTAACATAATCAAAGAGATTATATTATGAAGGCAATAACAAGTATGATGTTAAGGGTTGTCTTGAGATTTCAATTACAGTGATCACTTGTTCTATCTTTGAAAATGCATGTTTATTTCTGGAGATATATGCTTGTAATTAGGTTCATGTGAACAGTATTTATGCTTGCTTCATATCAAGTGTAAGGTATTCGAATGCACAGCTGCTAGCACACACACACACACTTAAGTTGTCAGCTATCAACGTTAACCATTTAGATTAATAGTTAAATTAAAAGATGTCAGTTTCGTTTAATTAGTTTAGATTAATTTTACAAATCAAATCAAATTAGTTTATTCCGCTCGTTAAGGCTTGAATCCCAAAAATAATATTTCCATGCGTTAGTAACATGAATGACGTGTTCACTGTAGAGACAAAGAACGGAAGCTTATAAAGACAACTGATTGATAAGAGTTTTAGAGAATCTCCCATAAACAAATAAACATTTCCCCTCTTCCTGGACAAGAGAATTTGAAGGTGTATTCTCCCGCTTAATTCCTCGTGTTTTATTTAGAGAGTTACTTACTTACTCCTGTTGTTACCCGTCGTTGAGTAGCATAGGCCGTTCATCAGCATTCTCCGTCCAACCTTATCCTGAGCAATCCTTTCAAGCTCTCTCCACTTGTTATTCATCCTTTTCATATCTGATTCTATTTCCCGACGTAATGTGTTCGTTGACCTTCTTCTTTTCCGCTTCCCTTCAGGATTCCAAGTTATGTCTTGCTCCATGATGCAGTTTGGTGACTTCCGTAATGTATGTCATCCATTTCTGTCATCTTTTCCTAATTTCCTCCTCAGTTGGAACCTGGTTTGTTCTATCCCACAGCAGGCTGTTATTGATGGTATCCGACCAATGGATGTTGAGTATCTTGGGTAGACAAATATTTATAAATACTTGTATACTTTTGATGATGTTTGTGGTCGTTCTGGAAGTTTCAGCTCCATACAGTAGAACTGTCTTGCCGTTCGTTTTGAAGATTCTGACTTTGATATTGGTGGACAGTTGTTTTGAGTTCCATATGTTCTTCAATTGTAGAAATGCTGCCCTTGCTTGTCCAATCTTTTTCTTTACTTCTGCATTTGATCCTCCAAGTTAATCGATGATGCTACTCAAGTACTCAGGTACTTGAAACTTTCCACTTCTTCCAAAGTTTCTCCATTCAGTTGGATTTGGTCGGTGCTCCCTGTGTTGTATTTAAACATCTTCCTCTTTCCCATCTGTATGTTGAGGCTTTATTTACAAAACTTAAGTAAAAATAATCATAGTGTCATGGAAACGAGTCATTTATTTTACAGCAGAAGCATGGGATATCGAATTTACACAGAATATCCCTTCATCTTGATCCACAAACTTACCTAATGTATTTAACAATAGTTTAAAAAACGCAAGGAAGAGTTTATTTCGAGAGGTGCCTAGTAACCTAAGCGTCAGGCAATTGTTTACACGGCAATCAAATGTTACATCATTATCATATCTGCTGTCCGGAAACCTAGGAACCTAATAATTGTCAGTTAACACGAAAATGAGGAAGGAAACGTGTTTGGCAATGTCCACTACATTCACTCATCAAATAATATTAGTCGTATTTCAAAAACGTGATATGATGGAAGAATATTCAGTCTTCAATTTCATAAATGGTTACATTAATCCTACATACATTGGACAATATTGTCATAATTTGCCTACACATATTGACAATTAATTATGGTGATGATTGTTTAGAAGAACACAGAGAACACATTTTAATCAATTTTAGCATCGATAAATCTTTTGATAGATTTTTTGTTGTTAATTGGATTAGAACGGATAGTAAGTTTTCGAAGAAATATGGTGTTTGAGGAACTAATCAATAAATGTTTAAATCAGAAGGGGCTTTTGTGCATATGATAGTAATTCCATTAGTTGAGATCATGAGTCAATTGGAGTTGGACCACCATGGATAACGTGGAAGCACTTGATGACCGTTTCATCATAATGTAGGACTCCTCAACAGTGCGCATTCATGATCTCAATTCATCGAATCTCGCAAGACGTCCAGTGCTTCCACGTTTTTCAAGGTAGCTCAGCTTGTAAATCGATAAGAGAATCGAACGACTGTAGAACATGGCAAATATATATTTGTAATTTTAAAACGAATCAGTACTCTGTATGAGTCAATCTTATCTACGTTCATATGATTTACACTGAATGAAACTTCCGGCTGAACATATGGAAGATCATGAATGTGGTTCCTGATAAGTTCTACAATTCTCATTCACAATTCACATAACTACACAAGTGTAATGTTAGATCATAAAGGTTTTATGAGTAAACATCTGTAAGATATTCTCCCTACAGAGATAAATAATCCAACTTTAACCAATCCACAGTACTATGGGTTGATGATACGGTTACTGAAGACGGATACGGTGAAGTGATTTTGTGACTGAAGACGAATGATCGACAATTACAGTTGAAAAATGTGTTTCTCTGCTTATCTTTTGGTTACTTTCAACTGAAATATACATTGCTCTTAAGATTTTTGTTATTCAACTGTGAAGATTTGTTGAATTTACAGAGAGTTTAAATTAAGTACTAATAACCGTTTAATCTTCGGTCTGAAACACACCAAAATTTCAATCGGGAGGACTTCAAATAACATTGAACTATGGACTGCTTTTACTCAAGAAGAAAATGTTGCATTTGAATGAGTGAAAAGTCCACCAATCCTTGTTTTCATTACTCTTCAATTGATAATATATATCTGGAACAATCATCCATGGACATTAAGAGCAACTGCCATACCACTAGTTTCGATGAATTCCACAGGTTGTGACATTGTGAAAATGAGTTTAGTTGAGTAAAATATTAAGTTAAAACGTAGATGAAGCAAAAAACACACAGACCACTTATGTATTTTTTCAACCGGAAGAGTAAATTGTTTTCTTATTTAGTAAGATACTATGTATAGAATGTTATACCGAATGTAAAGAATATCTCCCGGTAATAAAACACTCGGTAATAATTGATTTAAAGATTGAGGAATGTGTGAAGAGGTTTTAATTTCTCAGTTATGATTGAGAAAGATAGGACAGATGCTATTGTGAATGACAATCATAGTATAAGAGGAATAAAAGTGAAAATGTACACAATAAGATTCATACTCAGTGGTTTGCTTAAAGTGGACTCGTCATGATATCCATGGTGTTGCATTCGATGTGGTTTTGGATCACGTGTGTGCATCTGTGTGTGTGTAATATGAATTAATCATAAACTACGACAGAATAGCTATTTTCATTAGTGTGTCAAGTCGTGTTTGACTATGAACACCACTACAAGAGGACTACGTGCTAGTTAACCGATAAAATCCCCCGTAAGCCAAATATCAGGAGGCAGTTGATGGCTGTAGTCGAAATGTATTTGTTGGCGATCTCGTGGTATCGAAAGAATACCGAGATCGTGCTAGAGGAGTACAAGCGTGCTTACCGAGCGTAACCGAACCCGTGCAAGGTCACAGTCGAAGGACAATGGAACAGTAATAGTGCTGTCTTTAGCACAGTTAGACAAACGAGCACAGTAAAACAATCACTGGTACAATTGGTTATAATAATGATTGTTTCCATTAAACCAGTCGCGTTCTCTTGATAAAAGTTGGTCACTACACATGTACTACAGAATCGATATTCACAGTAGATACCACTTCAAGTGTCTCAAATTGATTGAATATATATATATCCACCATCAGATACCGATTCGGTGATATAAATATTAAGCTGTCGTTGTGAAACCGAACGCGCTGAGTTTAATCCCCTATGGAAATGTGCAACAGCAATATTCATCATGATCAATGTTCAATTTGTTGTTTGATCAACCGACTTTGTTATCTTCAACAAACATCTTTCTTACCACTGAAAACAACATTTTGATTAATAAATCATCAATATCATCTAACATGTTGACATAATTATTGACATAATGACAGAATAACTCTGTTGTCATTTGTTCAAGATGTTATGATATTACGAATAAATGAATAACTATTTCATAGTTGAAGAAATAAAGATGGGTGTGTTCAATCTCTATGAAAAACATAATATTTTGTTAGTTTAGTCATATTCATCTACATGATGTGTTTGTGTGTAGGTGTCTGTTGGAGATTTAAATTACAATACTTCATTGAATAATTCATCATTGACATGTCCCAACATGTCTGAAAATAACATCATAATGATGATAAGTAATTTGATTAATCGGCTATTATTTCCAATCCATTCAAGTTACAAGATAGACTGTTCTGATTAGAAGTTGTTATCAGTTGATGAGCCATTGAAAATCAAGAAGTCATGTATTCCTGCTCGTTTATTGTTTAACGATTACACACGCGTGTAAATTGATCGAATTATGGAGAATGTCTACCGATTTCTTGAAAACTACAACAATATTTTCAGTGATTTTCAAGTTTGTCAGAAACAAAGTGAATCAGTCTTTAGAGTTCAGTGTATTCAGCACGTTTAATGTTATGTGTGTTAGGTAGATTCATTTTGCATTAGTGAAATAACTTTGATGTATATGTTGAACATTCAGAGTTACTATGTTGTCTATTGAATGTTACGTAACCGAAGCTGAATTTCAGTTTGTGTTTGCTTGACCGGACAATTTCTTGAGGAAGAATTTTACAATTCTTAGAAAATACCTATAATGTGTAGATTTAGTTCGTTGAAGAAAACGTCGATTTCTCAGTCGATGTGGCTTTTCGTTAATATAGGGTTGAATATTTTAACAAAACATTTGAATTTGTTAAATCGTATTGTTTTAGAAACCATTTTCATGGATAGAGTTCGGTTTTTACTATGGAGTAGGTTGGAAATAGGTATTTGGTTCAACCATTAATACGTGTCAGCAACGATATAACCTCAGTGTTGTAGGAGGATGTGAGGATATCAATACTTCTGAATATAAATAAGAAGAATTTTAATTGACCTTCTTAAAATCTTCAGTAACTATTTCTGATGATAAACTTCAACACCATCTTATCGTTTTGTGATTCCAAGTAAAAATTAAGAACAGATATTCGTTTTACTATTTCGCTCAATAGTGAAATATAAACCATTAAGTATTTTCAATGGTTAAGATCATGAGTCAGTTGAAGCTAGTCCACCATGGAAAACCTGGAATTACTATACTACCGTTTCGTTCTATTGCTGGACTCCTCAGTAGTGCACATCCACGACCTCTCCCCTGCGAGATTCGAACCCATGACCTACTGGTTTCGCGCGAGCACTTAACCACTAGACCACTGAACCGGCATCCAACGGTGTTAATGTCTAACTTCAACTAATCCACTAAATTGAACAACACATCCACCATTGTCTTCAGTGGGTTACTATCTCACAACAGACCTGGTTGAACTCCACTGGTCACTACTTCTCACTAGAACTCCAGGAGTATCTTTAGAAGCCAGTCACTAGTGAGCATATTTTGATTAATATCAGACGGGTTTTGTGGATATTATAGTTAAAATTATGGTTAAAATCCACAAAACCGATCTGATATTAATAACTAAGCCTTCAAAAAACAGAGGAGGACTCAGGTGGATAACAACTGAGAATTTATATGTTGAATAAAATTTAGCAGAGTGACGAAATATATCTTGGTATGTCTTCTAGGCTGAACGCCACTTTGTTATATATGGTTGTCTCTGGTTATCGGAATCAATCATCACTTATACTCGAGAACGAAGAACCAATGCAATTCCCACGATGCGAAAGAAAGAATAACAAAACTGGTACAAATGAAGACTTATTAGCTCCAAACGCCTTCACGACGACAACGAACCTAGTCGAAACTACACTCATTTATATAATGATTGTACACCCATTTTGATTAACAATTAAGTTAAAGTCACATATATGAAAGAATACTCAAGATCATAACAAGACCACATGTTGCATGTCATGTTGAGCATAGTTCAGGTCAATACAGAATACAATATCATGCGGGACAACAGAAACAAATACTACATTGAGTAACCATCACATTGAATTAGAATGGAATTAATGTTGAACAAAAATCATAATGAGTAAAACAATCTGATTGTGACTTTTCTTTTCATCATATCACCTCCCATTCTTTCAAAAAGTAAGATCTGTTTTTCGGGTTTACTTGCAAATTGTATGTAAATGTGTGTATGTGTACGTGTGCAAGGTCGGGGATAAAAATATGTGACCTTTGTGGTGAGAAAGGATAGAGATTAATTTGTATGTAAAATAATATTGTGAAATGTGAATAATATCAGACATGGTAGTTTGGATAGATAGTTCCAGTCCGGTATATAGTGAGGTTTTTCTTCTCTATTGAGAGCAGTAGGATTAAGCATTACATGGAAATCTTCAACTACTATCTTTTCTTTGTAGTTGGAAAAACCTTTTTGTAATATTTTGATATTTTTGAAATCTATTTGGTGGTCGTTGAAAATGGCATGAACTGTTATTGTCAATTTAATTTGACGTCTATCCAATTCGATGGGACTACTGGTGATTTCTTTGTGTATCTAATATGTTCTTTGGCTCGAGTCAAGATTTAGCAAGGTGACTTTTCTATATAGAGAGCATCATAGTCAACAGAACCTGATTTGTAGACACAGTTCTGTATTGACGTAAATAGGAGTTTATTTTTTAAGCAAACTAAAGTATTTCAAAGGGTGTTTGTTGTTTTGGGATGCCAATCACTAACATCCATCGACGTCTTGGACGATGGGCAGAATTCTTCGAAAAGCAGTTCAACCGGCCTGTTGCTCCGGCAACATCGGCCAGACTGTCCTGCCCTCCATGTCCGGTGACGACTGATCCACCAAATGAGGCGGAAGTCCGCAAGGAAATCCAACTCTTGAAGCGTTACAAATCACCTGGCCCAGATGACTTACCTCCGGCTCTTTTTAAAGATGGTGGTGACTTTCTGGCTAAGGAACTGACGACGTTGTTTACAAAGGTCTGGGAACTAGAGAGTGTACCAACGTCGTGGAATGAGTCGATAGTTGTCCCTATCTTTAAAAAGGGTTCACGTCGTTCCTGTGACAACTATCGCGGGATAAGTCTACTTCCGATTGCGTCCAATCTATTGGCTTCCTTCATACTTCGTAGGTTGTTCAAAACCCGAGAAAGATTGACTCGCGAAGAGCAGGCTGGGTTTCGTTCTGGTCGAGGATGTATTGATCATATCTTCACCCTCCGCCAAATGTTAGAACACCGTCATACTTATCAAAGGCCAACAATCGTAGTGTTTCTTGACATCAGGGCTGCCTTCAATTCGTTGGATAGGACTGTTCTCTGGGGTTGTCTATTGAAGAAGGGTGTGTCTGAGAAGTTTATTAACATCTTAGAGGCCCTATATACAAACACCTCAGGCAGAGTGAGGACATACAACCACCTCTCTCCATTGTTCCATTCGAGCAGTGGGGTTTTTATTCCCACTTGCAGAGTCGTGGATTTATACTACTGAAAAGTCCCATATTAGGACGATCACGATGGCGTAGGTGTATACACTTTCTGTCCTCCCTTAAACTATGGGATTTAAATTATTTCATCTTTCTTTCTGTACCACATACTCAAGTAGAGTGAGGGCATACAACAACCTTTCTCCATCGTTCCATTCGAGCAGTGGGGTTAGACAGGGTTGCCCAATCTCACCATTCCTCTTCAACTTTGCCATCGATGACATTCTGGAAACAGCTCTGATGGATGTAAGTAATGGCGGTGTGGATCTGTTGCCTGGAGAAAGACTTCTCGACCTTGAGTATGCGGATGATATCGTCTTACTATGCGATAATGCCCAAGCCATGCAATCCGCACTTAATCAGTTGGCGATCAATGTTCGTAGGCACGGTATGTGCTTTGCACCTTCGAAGTGCAAAGTATTTCTACAAGACTGGCAGGATCCTAATTAATCCTGTACTTACCCTGGATGGTGAGCAGATAGACGTAGTCGAGAAGTTCGTGTATCTGGGTAGCCGCATAAGTGCTTGTGGGGGTGTGAGTGATGAGATCAATGCACGTATAGTGAAAGCCAGAGCGGCTTATGCCAATCTGGGCCACCTTTGGCGCCTTCGTGATGTTAGTCTGACTGAAAAAGGTCGGATCTACAACGCGTCGGTGAGAGCAGTTTTGCTCTATGCTTGTGAAACCTGGCCTCTCCGAGTTGAGGATGTTAGACGACTCTCTGTGTTCGATCATCGCTATCTCTGAAGGATTGCTGACATCCAATGGCAACACCATGTCAGTAATGCAGAGGTTCGGCATCGTGTGTTCGGGCAGAGAGATGATAATGCAATTGGTGTCATCATCTTGAAACACTGACTTCGGTGGCTTGGACATGTTCTCCGAATGTCGTCCCAGAGAATTCCACGTCGTGCATTATTTGCCGACTCTGGGACTGGTCGGAAGAAGCGGAGAGGTGGTCAGTGCATGACATGGTGTCGTTATATGAAAGCAAGCTGTACCAGACTGGCTTCTCTTGGTCCTTCACGACTCCCTGGTTGGGGTCCGAGAGATGATGCAACACAGTGGCTAGAGACGTTATCAGATATGGCTGAGAATAGAAGCCAGTGGCGATCCTGCTGTAACCTTGTTTTACTTTCTTCATAAAGCGTGGTTGTGTCTCCCTTACCTGAAAGATTTCTTGTGATTGAACCTTTCCGTTCCCTCACTACTACCACACAACCTTACACCAATCTCTCCGTTATTGTTCTCTTTTTATTTGCGCTCCTTACCTTTTTCTTCTCTTCGAATTCTCATTGTTATGTGTGGCGCATATTTATTGGCGCTCTCTTGTACCAATATTTATGTTTTCAAATAAATAAATAAAATACTTTAATTCAGTGTTATCTTAAAATTCTTCTGTTTTACCATGACAGTATAGTAAAACTACAGTGCCAATCCAATTAAGGCAATATCGAGGCATACGCACAGTATGCACATATGCCAAAAACAGACTGATCAATTGCAGTCTTAAACCTCAATGGGAAGATACAAGCCAAACAATACCAAGTGAATTTAAATTCACCCCATTGCACAAGAAAGTTGCTATCAGGACTCAGTAGCTAAGTGGATAACGCGATGGCGTTTCAAGCGAATGGTGCTGGGTTCGAGTCCCAGAGTGAACATCAACTCAGATGCAGGTACATCCAACTGACGAGTCCCAAATAGGACGAAACGCGCGTCAAACTGGATTCCACTGCTAGCCACTATTCATCATTGCTTACCAATCCATAGTATTTCATTAAAATTATTATTACTATTATTATTATTAAGCAATGAAACTCAATTGTTTTCAATACTGAAGTAATAAAGATAGTAACTTCATAATTGACAAAAAGAAGACTTCATTAAGTATTTAATATGCAAGAAATGAAATGTTATAATGTTATAATCTAATTACATAATGATTTGCGCATCTTACAATCTATTTGTAACAAATTATGATTAATATTAAAGGTATTAATATTAAATTATTATAATCTCCATAACAACTAAAAGTAAAACGATTCTATATGCATGAATCATATTTATCTGATGTAAAATATAATCTGACTATTCAAAGTTGATATAAGGTAAACATTCAGTGTATTTCATATGTATATGCCATCTTTATGTTAGACGATATCTCTTATTGATTTTTAAGGAATATTTAACTTTTTAATTAACTCATGAATTCAATTATTAAATTACTACAATATTCACAAAAGCCACTCTCTGATTATAATCATCATATGCTTAGTAAGATGGTCTCCAAGAGGTATTTGCTAGAGTTCTAGTGATAAGTGAGATAGTAACTGATGATAATGGTGGATTCTGACTCAATGGTCTAGTGGTTAAGCGTTCTCGCGCGAGACTGACAGGTTCTGGGTTCGGATCTCGCTAGGCGGGACCGTGGATGCGTATTGCCAAGGAGTCTCACAATAGGACGAAACGGTTGTTCAGTGCTTCCAGGTTTTCCATGTTGGTCTAACATCAATTGGCTTACGAACTGAACTATTAAATTACATCAATGTTTTATATGTAAATCAAAATGATTCAAAACGCATCAGATATCTTAAACTAGGAGTAAACACAAATTTATTCATATTTCTAGTGTTTCATTAAAATATTAACCAACATAATGATAAAACAAGACTGATAATTTGTCGAGATAATCTAACTTGATGAAAATAACTGTTGTATAAAGTAGGCCAATCGTAGAGTCTGTTCAATTAGTTATTACAGAATAAATATTGAAGATGTTGATTGACTGTGAAATTTCATGATTTTGACCTATGGAATTTGATCAGTATTAAGAAGACTTGACATACATGACATTGGTCATTTCCCAGTGACTAATCAATTTTAAATACATTTCATATCTGCAGGAGGTCAATCGCGATTTGAAATCTCAGTGATAATGTATTTGACCGTGAAGCTGGGTTATATGTGGTCGGATCTGCCGGGTACACGTTGCTGACGAGTGCCATATACCATGAACCCTAAGTTTAGCGTCTATTGTGACTACTTCCAACCACCTCCTTATTATTTAGAATTTTTATGTTAAAAAAGATAGCTATCCGGTAATTTTCAGCCTTTAATAGTTTCGTAGTTGATAACAGTCCACTGTCAGACCAACTTCAAAGTGAATAATTATTGATGAAATCGGCATATCAAACGTACATAAATTTTTCAGCTTTCATTCAAATTTGCCATTTATGAAACCGTGGAGAATACCGCATTATAATCAGTATGTGTCTATGGAGACTGTTGAGTTTAATTGAGATGGTGGACCAATAATTGTTAAACTCACATTAGAAACTTGGAAGCACTGAACGTGGATACGCACTGTTGAGGCATTCCATATTAGAGCAAATCGGCCATCCAGTGCTTCAGGTAATCAATGATGTTCTAAGATTTATCGGTTCATGTTCTTAGTTAAACATATTGTAAGTTGGATTTTAATTTGATATAATATTTAGCTAATTAATTTTGAATAGTATTAGGGTTATTGCAAAAATGTAAAATGTTTGCAAGTTTTTACGAGAAACGTGTGTATCTAGATTTTGAGCTAGCTAATCTTCGTCAGCAAAGCATATCTGGCACCTTAGGGAGGAGACAAGAAAAACGTGCTTCCTGGGGGATTTTATTCCACATTAGCCGGTTTCATAATCTTAAACGTTATCGTTGAGATTTACGTAGTAATAAATTTAGCTAGATAACCGAAACAGTAGGGCAGTAGGCATTACTTATACTCATTTTCATTGTAATATCGATCACACATGCCTGAAAAAACATATACACTTATATAATAATCGATTTCATCGTCATAAGAATAGATAAATCGTACAGTTATTATTCGCCACCGAATGCTCTAGTACAGCCGAGATTTGGGAGAGTCCGCTCTCCCTCTATAAATGCTCTCACATGACCACGCGTATATAGCCTCTGCCAGGGAAGTCCTACTCACTCCCTTCTCGTGGCATCACTGTTGATTACGAAATTGGGAGGACGAAAAGCGAACGTCCGGCGCTTTAACCGGGTTGGTGAACATGGAGAGTTCACCTAGGGGAGTTGGAAAACCCTGATTCAAAATCAATAACGCACGTGGGCTTCAGTATACTGAAGAAACAAATGGCGTACGAATCAACCGTTGGTCACCGACTACCATGGGACTGCATCACCTTACGATGCTTCACTGCCTTGTAGATCAGACCTTTAGGTCAAAGTCTCGGGGTGTGGCCTCTTATGAAAATCACCTGCTTCGGCTTGGGTACCCGGGCAGTATCACAGTCCACACGTAAATCGAATGATTTATGTGGCAATTATGTATTCAGTGCCTCAATGCACCGTTATTTATGTGTTCAAATAAATAAATAAACAGTTGTTATTCAATTTTTAATGTTGCACTGAAATATTATTCATAATTGAACCTATGAAGAGACTGGGTGTTAAAGGTATAGCAGAGATCGGTTAAAGTAGTAAAAATGAAAGCAATCGCTATTTACTCTTAGACAGTGTAATTGTTCTCTGGTTTCTATATAGTAATTTTTATAATCACCCAATGAAAAGCCAAAAGCACTGGACGGTCGTTACATTCTAGTGTGGAATTTCAAAGCAGTGCAAATACTTCACATCACACCCGGGAGTCAAGCCCAGTATTTTCAATTTTATGCGTTAACGCTCAACCTCTGAACCTTTCATCTAGCATTCAATGATTTACATGTTCAACTCCAAATGATTCTTACAATTTGATAACTTTTCCCATATTTACAATAAGTTTTGTTTATTTCATTTGTCATTCAACCGAATCAATTCGTTTATTAATTACATAATTTTACTGAGCTTGATTCCAACAACAAACAAAAAAGAAACAAAATGTATCATATATATAAAAGGTAAAATATTGAATTCTCCATTTATTTAACAACAAATACAATCAAATAATAAACTGTATAATAAAATAATTGATCTCATAAATTTATTCAACAATTTAAGATCCAAGATCATATCATACATATTTCTATCATAATAGTAATAAACATCAATAGAATGGAGAGAGAGAGAGAGGGGGTGGAGAGAGAAAAAATCAGTAATAACTCGCCATAAACAAATAACCATATAGGTAACAATAGGATATCAGTTTTGTGTTTAAAAGGCTATAATTTTATTTTATTTTAACACATAGATATTGGTACAAGGAGGCACCAAATATATATATGCCACACAAATCTCAATTGATATGTGTGAGGGCTGTGATACTGCCCGGGTGCCCAAACCGAAACAGATTTAAAAGGATAATTATTTTTAAAAAAAGTGAAACCATTTTATCTTCAAAGAAAAAAAAGCAAGAAGATTGAATCTAATTATACAATCTGTGTACAGAAACCATACAGTCAATTCATTGACAATGAAACAATGAAACAAATAAATAAATAAACAAAATATAAATTTAGAGAATAGAGAATATCTATGTTTAATGTTTAATTACAATCAAATGTGCATACACATATAATAGATGCACTTTTATTATTACTGGAAAGACTTTCATTCTGTCTATTATATAATCCATTGTCATTTCAATATATGTATAAAACGGATTTGCTTTCATCATTACTGAGAAAACTATCATTCTCCTTATTACGTAATCATTCGTCATTTCAACAGTTTCCAAGCGAAAAAAAGCAACAAAAAAAGATCCGAAAAAAAAACACAAACAAACAAAGAAAAAAGGAAAGAAAGCAGGAAAGAAAGAAACTACTCCAAATCATTATCATATTACTCATTAGATAATTCATTATTTTTATATAAATTTATAAAATTAACAAATACATCTTCTAATGTAGACTGTCTTATTGATATATTTTCAATGATATTATGTTTATTTAATTGATCTAATGCATTAAATAATTTCCATAATGGTTTATTATTATCATTATTATTATAATGATATTCTTGTCTTGTTAATAATGGATAACGTAATTGAAAATTAGGTAAATAATTATGTAATAATATTTGTAAATCATTGATATTATTATTATTATTGATATAATTTAATATATTTGATTTAAATTCTAAATCAATATAATAACCTAAACCATATTGTTGTTTTAATTTTAATGGACTACCATGACAACAAATTTTACCTTTAATTAATAAACCAATATGATTACATAATAATTCACATTCTTCCATACAATGTGAACTTAATAATATAGTACAATTTAATTTTATAGCATTTTTTATATTATTCCATAATAAATATTTTCCTTGTGGATCCATACCAGTTGATGGTTCATCTAAAAATATTATTTTTGGATTACCAATAAATGCTATACCACTAGATAATTTACGTTTATTACCACCAGATAATGTATGTATTAAACAATCAGCATATTGTTGTAAACCAATTAATTCAATCATTTTATTGACTTGATTTGTATGATTAAATGTTTGATGATCATGACGATGATGACGATGATGATGATGATGATGATGGTGATGATTGGGATGTCTTAAATAACTATAAAATGTCAATAGTTCACGTGGTGTCATAAATTCACATAAAGCATCTTGTTGTGGACAATAACCAATATTTTCACATGCTTTCTCTTTATTTAATGTTATATCATAACCATTTAAATAAATATTTCCATGTGTTATTGTAGAATGACCAGTTAACATAGAATATGTAGTTGATTTTCCAGCACCATTTACACCAAGTAAACCATAACATTGACCTGGTTGAACAGTGAAATTCAATTGTTCTACTGTTGGTTTCTTTTGAGACCAATAATGTTTACATACTGATTTTACATTGATTGCATATTTTGGTTTTAGAGATGAATCTTCTGTTTTCGTCTTTAATAAAAAGGGGGTAAATGGAACAAAAATAAAATGCACACATGAATAAAATGAACAAATGAAATGGACAGAATTAATTTAGAAATATGAAATATTACATTATTCAAGCCAATGATAATATGTCAACAATGGATGAAACAGTTCACATTTAATAGTTGAATTCATGAGTCGATTAAGGCTAAACCACTATGGAAAACCTGGAAGCACTGGACGGCTGTTTCATCCATCGTTCATCGTCCACGATCCCGCATACCGGACTCGAACTCAGGACCTATTAGTCTCGTGCGTAAACGCTTAACGTCTAGACAGTTGAACTGGTATCCAACAGTGTTAATGTCTAACTTCCATCGATCCATGAATAACAGCGCAACAATTCTTGCATTGTCTGAGGTGGAAAACCGTCACCGCTCTACACGAATTAGGCTCCACTGGTCTCGGCTTTTCACTAAAAATCCAGGAAACTATCTTGGAGCTAGCCACTAGTGAGCACATTATGATTATTTTTAGTATGGAATTGTAGAGATTATTAAGTTAACAATCTCGCATTGCTGAGGAGTCCCATAACAGGGCGAAACGGTCGTTCAGTACTTCCAGGTGTTCAATGGTGATCTAACACCAACAGATTTATGGACTAAGTGAAAAACAACAGAACAATCTCCACAACCATATACTTTAATAAATGTGACTGTACACAGTTGATGTACATCACAAGCAATTTCTGAATATATATTGACCACAAAACCTAGAAGATTTTTGAGTAATGGGAGTTACATTTTATGTAAAACTTTTAATTTTCTTATTTGTTGCACTGTTCAAACTTCAGTTTACAAATAGCACTTTTTCATATATATATATATATATATATATATATATATATATATATATCAGCATGTTTCTAATTTCAGCATTTAAAAATATTTTTTCAGATAGATGAGGTAATAAGATGGTGAATAACTGTCACGGAATGATCTAATAAATAACGAGTTCACCACAGGTCATAACTTCCTATTATGTATACTGAATTCACAACCATAATAAAAGCCTATTACATTAACATTCTGAGAAATAGGTTTATTGAAATCAAACGAAACTCCAGTGTATAATCATATCATGATCAAAATATTCATCATGATGAATTCATTATACATGCAGTAAGAATTTTCAGAAGATTCAACTGCATTGAAGGTTGCCCCCCACACACATTTTTTTGTTTTTTGTTTCACTTCTCTACTGAAGAATACTTGAGATATACATTTTTAAATTAATAGACAGTTAATTATGTGATTTATTCTAATAGAGATTATTATAATGGATCATATGTATTTATTCGATGATTAATGTATATTACATTTATGTAATTGTTTGAAAGTTAGCCAACTGTATATTCAGGTGTGGATGTAAGAAGAAGTATCTTAAATTCGATAAAGAAATTATGATCATGTATTCTAGTAAGATTGTTAAGTTGGGATTCTGATGAAGTGATTTTTTTGGAAGTATAATAAATTAAAACTTATCATTACAATAAATGTAAACTAGAATTTTACTTTAGTATAATTATTTTCATGATACTGATTGTGGTGTATGCTATTGATGTCGATAGATATAAGTAGTCTGTAGCACTAATCAAAGGTGAAATGTCTGAAGGCAGAAGGTTGAAAAGATCGAAAAGAATGAGAACAATAACAGAGAATGATTGATAAGGAAATGAGGGAACAATGAATTCGGAGACAACTGATGGACATTTTGAAAATGAAGTATTTATTGTATGGTTTTTGATTTTACTAAGACATACTGTGATTTTATATTCAAATGACTGTGGTAATCTCCCACTGCTGTTCTCGTTCATCACAATATAACTTAGTATAGGGTGTTTGTATAGATTATTGAATTCGATGAAATAATATAAACGGTAATAATTTTACAGTATAAAAGAGATGGGGTTTCTGTACTCTACGATAATAATGAATTATTAATATGTAGTTTAGATCTATTAATATGAAAATTGTGATTTATAAGTTTCAACGCTTGCTGTAGCCAGCAAATACAGTAAGCTTAACTAACAACCAAATATGTTGACATATTTAAAGTTATTGTAACAGATCGAATTCATATTACGTATGTTGCTTTCAACAAATCATTTCCTTCTAATTGTAATTATCCAGTTAAAGGTTTAGTTTGAGAGAATACTTACAAATCAAGGCGATGAAAGGTATTATCTAAAGAAACATGTCAATCTTAGAAATTAAATAGGAGTAGGGAAAGTAGACAGCTTTGATGAATGCCGTGGAATGCAGTCTATTCAGATAATAGTCTGTCATCAATTTTTATCAGACTTATGGTAGATAGCCTTCGGTAAGAATTCTAGCTGTAATTATTTAATTTCAAGAACCGAATTGCTGAACACTGATGAATTCATTGGTCATAGCATATAAAAATCATCAAATGTTTGATATTACTAGTCATTTCAATATAAATGTGAGCTCAACGAAATAAATCTGGTGATTTTGAGTAGAGTTTAGTTGTCCACTTCTCCGATGGCCTGTTGTTGCATTAGTAGGAGCAGATATCTGTCAATCAGCTACACAGTACAAAAGTAACTAATTACAAATGTCAAATAAATTGACTAGGTTATTGATGAAGTTTTCTGAATTGGTATGTGGTGTATAATACTTATGTCAACACACATAAGTAGTATGCAACACTAATAGGAAGCTAAAACCCTAGCATCAGAAGGTTAAGAAGATCAAGTTGAAAAGAATAGAAAAGGAAATAGAAAGGAATTGTGAATAGAAAGAATCACGCAGAATGGGAAGTACAAATGATGAAAATTTGTGAATGGTGTATTCAATATATGGCTCTCATATGTTACCCAGATACTCTGTAATCACGTATTTAAGTAGATTGGTTGACCTCACCTGTATTCTCGTTTATAACAGATTCAATTCACAACACACAGCTTAAGAAAATATCGAGAGCTTAAGATCATATATCAATGAAGCTGTTAAAATGAGAAATTTTACCATTATCAAAAATAAGACCGAAAACCGGTAGCTTATCATATCTAACCACCAGATAGTTAGATAACAAATAACTGGTAAATATTTCGATTTTAACATTTCTGAAATTCACTCCACAATTTAATTGAGTAAATTTGTATGTTACAACTATTCCAACAAACCTAGCTAATTACAATAGGGCGATACTAATTTATGAACGACCTTTCAGTGACGCTGAAATCACCTTGAGAATGGACGCCTACTGATGAGAGTTATAAACCAGTTAGAATTATGACTTACAGTTGATAGTTAGGGTTAAAAATTAGATTTAGGGTTTTCATCACGAACTGACATCACTTATAGTGCCAAAACTCTATTTAGCCAAATATATGAATGGATTTCGCGCCAAATTACATGACACATTATCTTATATCTGATTAGTTTGTCCATAAATTATAGTCGCGTTTACATTAACTGTGATAGATTGTAAAGCGAATTTTTCTATCAACTTGTTTGTTTGTTCTTTTTTTCATGAAACCTAACTGTAAATCTCTTACCAGTACAAGCTGAAAGCCATGAACCCGGTATAAAAGTGTATTTAATCTAAGTAACAAAATTATTGAAGCTAATAACCTGAAATAAAGTTATTCAAATTCTAACAGGAATCTTACACAATAGAAAATTGGAAATAAACGAAAGTAAAAATAAAGTCCACGTAAGTTTAGCATAAAGGAATCTTAAAATTTTTTCCTTATTAACTATATAGACTGATGATATGCTATACTCTAGCTAATATGTTTACAATGTATGTTTTTGACATTTTCTTTATATTGTAGTGATTTAATTAAATAGGTAAATAAAGAAACTTTTATAGTTGAAATTCATGAATCAGTCAAAGCTAGACCACCATGGAAAACCTGGAATTACTGGACTCCTCAGCTGTACACATCTACGATCTCGCTCGCGAAATTGAAACTCAGAATATTTTTTTATTTCGTGAGCGGACGCTTAAACTCTAGACCACTGAGCAGGCATCCAGTGGTGTTAATATCTAACTTCAACAAATCCACGAAATTGCTCCACCGTCCACTAATGTCTTCAGTTAGTTACTATGTCACAACAGACCTGGTTGAACTCGATTGGTTACTGCTTATCACTAGAACTCCAGGAAATATCTCTTGAAGCCAGTTAGTAGTGAACACATGATAATTATTATCAGAAGGGGATTTCAGTAATTTAACAGTTGAATTAATTAGTCAATTAAAGCTAGACCATCATGAAAAACCTGGAAGCACTGGACGGCCTCTTCGTTCTGGTATGAGACTTCTCAGCAGTGGGCATCGACGACCCCACTGACGGGATTCGAACCTAGGACCGAGGAACGTTTACTAAAGAACATACTACCATGATTTAAATTCATTTAATGTGTACATGAAAATCAAAGACGGAATTATTTGCATAACAACATGTAATACACACACACAACTCACTTGTATATTTGATTCTAGATCTGTATAATGTATACCGACATATGAATTCAATAAACGATTCCATGTCAATTTATTTCTTTTCCAATGTATTATTTGTATGATATAAAATTGTTTTTCCAATAATAATACAATTATAAATAATGATAATGAATGTAATAATAAACATCCCATATCAATTTTTAATAAATTCCATAATGAATTATTATTTTTATATGGTATATTAAGTTTATTAAAAAAATCTCTTAATGTTATTGTAAAAAAACTACCACTTAAACAATAATGCGGTGATATACGTAACCACATATTGACAAATTGAGTTGTTCTTGTTGATGATGTTGTTGTTGTTGTTATTTGATAATTTACATTATCAAGTGTAAGTATTTCAAGAAAGAAACGTACAAATGTTGTCACTGCACCAATGACTAAATTTAAACCACATATTAATACAAATGCTGTACTAGATGATTTAAATAAAAAACTTGCCAAATAAATTAATGAAACCATAGCTAAACCATATAAATATATTGTTAATATAAATGGATAAATTGTATCTGATTGAATATAAGCTGAATTACCATGTATAATTATTATTATTATACATAATGTTGATGAAAATAAATAAGTAATATAATCATTAATATAATTGATTGACCAATAGATTGATGGTAATAAACCAGATAATATTTGTAAATGTTTTGAATTATTATTACGTTCATATACAGGTAAACTAATAAAACTAGCTGGTATAAATGATAATGCTAATATAAGAAATAATGATAATAAATAATCAGCTTTAATATCATCATTTATTTTACTATTTTCAAATAAATCTGGATATGGTAATGGATGGCTAGTGATAATAATTCCAGAATTTGTTGGATATATTATATTATTATCAGTATAATGATTAATAATTCTATCATTATATTGTTTATTGAATTTCATTAATCCATTAGATAATAACATACGATATTGTAAATTTTGTAATAAATTTAAATAAGCTACTGATGATAAATAACCACGATTATCATACCATAAACGTATTATATTTTTTGGTGGTAAAATAAATTTTAAATCCATTAAAAATTGTTTCCAATCATTAGATTGATTTAATTTCATTGAATAATTATTTAATTTATTAAATAAATTATAAATGATTTCATTTAATTCATAATATTTATTTGTTTTAAATTCAATACCACCAAACATAATATTATATAATAAATTTGTATTATTCATTAAATAATCCGATATATCAATACTACTTAGATTAAGTAGTATATCACCAGTAGCTAATGGATAACAAGGAAATTTATGTTGTAATGAATATTTTTCACAATTTTTTATTAAATCGTTTTTATTTATTATAAATTGATCATTTGTTTGAATTAAACAATTGGAATTAATATTTGGTTGAAATGTATGTAATTTTGATGAAATACAACCAATACCAGTTAAACTTAATGGATTATTTAATAATTTTAAATAAGATTGAAATGAATCTAATTCATGATATGTATTATGTGTATAGAAATGTAATAATTCATTAGAAATATGTGCATTTTTCATAATCCAATGATTAATATCCAATGGTGGTTGTATATTATTATTTGGTTTAAAATATTCTAAAAATCCTATCCCAGTTAATACTAATAAACATGGAAAGATAAATTCAATAATCCATGATAATTTATTACGTTTTAAATAAATATAACGTTTATAAAACATTGCTTTTATCATATTTAAAAGAGATGGTTTCCTTCTTAAATGATTACGATATTGACTAGGTGGATATTGTTTTTGATAATTATTATTCATTAAACTAATCTGTTCTAGATTTGATTTATGATTGATTTCAATATTACCATTATATTCATCATCATAATTTTCTATATATTCATAATCATTTGAATTGTTTATAGTTGTTTGTATATCACCAGTAATTGAAAGAAATACTTCTTCTAATGAAGAATTAGCAATTTCATAATGTTTTATTCGATATAATTGACGAAATTCATCATTATCTAATTGTTGAAATAAATTTGTAAATTTTCCAGTTAATGCATCACAAGTTGGTAAATGAATAATTAATTTATTTGCATTATGACTCAATATACGAGCATCATTAACATGTATTTGTATAGCTTTTAATAATTCTGTGAAACTGTTGTTGTTTCCAGAAGAATTATTTGTATTTAATGGATCCATTTCTAATGATAAGTGATATCCTGAACCAAAAGCTGATTTTAATGATAAACTAGAACCAGAACAAAGTACTTTACCTTCAGAAATAATGGAAATTTGATCAGCTAATAAATCAGTTTCATACATATGATGTGAACTTAAAATGATTGTACGTCCTTTACGTAACGATTTTAATAAATCCCAAACAGCACGTCGTGAAAATGGATCTAATGAAGCTGTTGGTTCATCAAGTACTATTACAGATGAATTGCCTAAAAAGGCTAAAAATAATGATAGTTTTCTTCGTTGACCACCAGAAAGTTTAGACGTTTGTTCGTTGCGTTTATCAGTTAATCCAAGTTTCTGTAGATAATCATCCAATTTTTGATTGATACTTACACGACTCATTCCTTTTAATGTACCAAATAAATGAATATGTTCAGCAACTGTTAATGAATTATATAAAATATCGTATTGAGGACAATATCCTAACATTTTACGTAAAATATCTAAACGTTTATTGGTCACTTCTCCATGCATAATTATTTTACCTTGTGTAGGTTTAAGTATTCCAACTAGAATAGAAAGTAGAGTAGTTTTACCAGCTCCATTACGTCCTAATATCACAGTAATTTGATCTTCATAAAAATTCATATTGATATTACATAATGCTGCACGTTTTGATGATTGATATATTTTAGATAAATTATCAATAATTACAGATGGTGATATCATAATTGAATGAGAATGATCATTATTCATTGATGTCATAATAGTAGAATTGATTAAACTTTGTCTTTCTGTTTGAAATGAATTCATTAATAATTGTGAAGTATTCATAGATAGATCTAATTGATTACCACTGCTTACTTTACGTTTTTTTCGTTTTTTAACATTATTCATTGATGTTGAATGATTTATGATACAATTTGATTGAAATTTTTGTCTAACTATTACATAACATTTAATTATAAATGGTATACCCCAAAATGTTAATAAACTTAATAGAATTATTCCAATCCATAAAAATATCATTGAACTACCTAATGATAATATACTATTAGAATTATTTGTTTCCCATATATTTGACCATTGTGCACCTGTACCTTTTGATTCTAAACGATTTATAAATATCCAACATAATGAATAACTAACTTGTGGTATAAAACAAAATGGTATTAATGATATATCATTAGGTAATTCATTATATCTTAATAATACAGATGCTGGCATAAATAATAAAAAATATATTATACCAGATAATATTGATGCAATTGTTGATTTAACATTTAATAATGTAAATATAATACAATAAAATAAACATGATATAATATAATTCATTATTATAAAATAGATTAATATTATATTACTTAATGGTAATATATTACCATATTTTAATATAATTACAATGAATAATGATAATATAGACATTAATATAAATGATATAGTTATCCATGCTAACCAATTCATATAGATTTTAATATTAAATATAAGTAAATAATCAATTAATCGATTTTCTTTTTCATCTATCATATATTTAACAGTTAATATAATTGATAATATCCAATTTAATATCATTAATTGTGGTAATAAAAATATAATATTTTTTAATAATGGATCAAAATTATATGTTGTAGTAGGAAACATTTTCATTTCTATACCAATATTATTCATAAATTGATTATATATATTAGTTATATTAAATTTTATTGATGTCATATAAATAAATGATTGAATTAATTGTTCTTGTATATCTATAAAACCACTTGTAAAATATTTCATTTGAGTTTGTGGATCACGTTTTGGCATTTTTATATGATATTTTGATGTAAATTTATAATTTTTTGTTTCATATATATATAATGGATTATTACGTAATGTTATTGATAAAATATTAGGATAATTTATTAATTTTTTATAAATATCATCATTATTATCATTATCATTTATTGATTGATTATAAATAGTATGATTTAAATAACCTGGTAATTGATTAAATATAATTCCAATTGGTGATGATAATAAATTATTTTGTTGTTTCATTAAATAATTATGAAATTGATTATAATTATTAAATGGAATAAATTTTTTATCGATCTGCAAACAATTAGTTAATAAATCATTAAATAAATTCATAAAAAAATCAATAATATTTAATAATAATTTCCAATTTAATTGATTATTATTATTATATTGATTATTATGATAATTATGTTGGATAAAATAATCATAAAAATAATGACATAATTTTTGTATTTCATTTGGAATAATACCAAATTTATTATCTTTACAATATTTTAATTGATTTTTAATTTGTATTAAATTGGTTTGATTATTATTATTATTCTTATTATTATTATTAAAATCAATACTTAATAACCATGGACGTAATTCATTAAAATATAAATGAATTAATTGACGAATATTACGTAATATACGTGTATATATACCCATATTATAAATAATTTCATCTGTAAATTGATTTGATGGATAATATGCTATATTACCAAATAAAAAATAACGTAAACGACCCATTGTTATAAAAAATGGTTTTGAATTTAATAAATGTTTAATGATTGGACATAGATTAAGATTTGGTAATGATTTTTCAGGTAGCATTTTTTCTAATGTTGTTATATCAAATAGATCATTAAATTGAGATATTAAATGATCAATTATAGGTATATTGTTAGATGATTTTGAAGCACCCTGTTCCATATTCATTTGGTTTAGTTCAATGAAAAGTCGACCTAAATCATTTTCATTCGCTGGTGAACCACAAATTAATTGTGACATATATTCCAATGATTGTATACTAGAACTATTTTTAAATACTAAAAGATAATCATTTATCCATAATCGTAGATTATTAGCAGAAGTTTGTAGACGAGTTAACTTTAAGCCAAGTGATATCCAATCAATGAATTGTTCTGTTCCAAATGTAGCTGGCTCACTTAACCTACAAATAAAATAAAATAAAGAAACCATGATTTGCTTAAGAATGTAAAACTGGTTATCTCTGTACAAAATGATTGATTGTAGCATAAAAATTCGAATTACATCATCAGTACCATACATAACACCAATATTTCTAAGTCAGTCCATGATTCGGTTTGATTATCATAGAATAAAAAAACATCATCCATTTCATTCCAGTTAATTTGAATTTTATTAGTAACAAAGAAGCTAAATATGACTGAAATTATAAGGAGTTACTGATTGCTAGTTATCGTTTGGGTTATTACAAAGGTTGGCTACGAATCGGTAAACATGAATACATGATAACCGAATAAAGATATGGGAGTAAATTTATACTTGTTGAAGTACTTAAACAATATAACACATTGGTGGTAATTTAAACAGTATAGCATTTTTAATAATGATATGGGTGAGGTCATCCTTAACTCTCTCCAACATGTTACAAGATCATATCCACAAATGCTAATTCTGCATTACAATTAATGTTTCAGCGATCATAAACGAAAGATAAGTTGAATAATACTATCAATATAGTAACTAAATACTTATCCAAATAAAGCTGTTCCATATATGACATTTGGTGGGGAATCTCATTAAACGACAGGCCATTTTTGTAATTTTTTTCATCCCTTTTGAAAAAATTTTTCATCCCACTTTCCAAGTGATATCATTCCGTTACGACCGATTAAACAACTAGTTTTATATTCGTTATAGTTTGTCAGTTATTTCTTAAAATTCTTATAAAATGTCAGTACTTGTCGACAGAGTACAATTTCTTCGAATTATAGACGATATGAACGTACAAATTACGAGCTCTGTCATTTCTCACGTTGTCACAGAAACGGAGGACACATTATTGAATACATTGTATCTTGTTACGTTACGATCACTTGAAGCGTTAAAGAGAGCCATCAGAACTTATGAAAGAGCTACGTACTGCCATTATGCGATGAGAGATCGGAAGTCGTACATTAAATTTGTACGTTGGAGAAACGGCCGTAGAACACCAAGTAGTTCCTCACAGCCGATTAGACGAAGGAGATAATTTGATTAGTGTTATTATATTTTTCATGAAGGACTTCCATTAACACTCAATGTCCGGCCTTCATTTTTGTAGGTTTATTGAGGGTTACTGGACTGTTGTTTGTTGGAATGTGCATCACAATCATGATTGCGATTTCCTGAGGTACGATAGTAACTATTGGATATGCAGGTCAACGGAGGCTGAATTTAAAAGAGTGGGCCAGGCAAGCGTCAAAAAGTCGTTACATTCGTTTGTAATACCCATGTCCGAAGAATAATGTGGTGTAGTGTATAAAAATGTGTGTCAAGTTGTTTACGGTAGAGTGCCTCAAACACCGTTTCAGATAGAGGCTTCTACTCCCGCAGATGTTACAATGCTGTTGATCCAACAGACGGCACTTACCACCTAGGAAACATACGTCGGTTTGGATGCTACGTTTAGTAATGACAAAGAGGAAATTGTTTCAGGTGTTCATTGCTGCTAAATTTACTGGTAGAAATGTATTTTTACTGTCTAATGTAAATATACACAAATTAATAGTAACACACTGAAAATAGTAAATGTGATAAAGTTATTTTCTTATGAAATGAAATAGAAAGGATTAATAAAACTATTCCGAATGTAATAACAAAAAAAATATAAAAGTAGAAAAGTGTATAACAAAAAGGAGTATAAACGAAAGGATAGGAGATTAAGAGATCAACAAGTTATAGATGATTAACAATGATCAACGATTGATTGATTTGATCAGGACATGGAGTTTGAGCAATACAATTATAAATTGAAGAGATAGCAATCTTTTAGTATGAAAAATTAAAACAATCTAATATTTTACAACAGTATTTAATCAACATACAAATAAATTGAGTTGAAATCCATTGACTATAGATCTGTTTCGTAGTTCTTGTTGGTAATTGTTTCATAGGTCTCAAAATGATTAAATTTATTGATCAAAGTTATGATCAACTAAATTTGTTTTGAATTGAATATCTAAACTAGTTAACAAGCAATCTATAAATGTTTAAGCTAATTTTGAACACAAGGTAAATTAGCACGATTTGAATTGAAACGAAAAAATATTATTCTAGTATTTATCAGTCCTATGATTCTGAAAATTTAAACAAAGTCTTGTTTTTAATCATTTACTCCAATAAACTAAATGAAATACTTATATATTTAATTAGAGTTAACGGAATACAATTAATGTAGCAATAGTGTTTAACACTGATCATTTCATGATCTCAATCAAAACTCGACATTCTCCACAAATCGGTACTGATAGTTCATAATGTATGTTCGATGATTATCATCTTGTTTATTTATTGTTGGATCACCTTTTTTCACATTCCTAAGTTTTTTTTATGAAATCGCATAAACTATACATACTACAAGAATACTATGGGTAGCTTTTTTTAAAAGTGGATACAAAAGTGTAGTTTTACAATATATATTCTGTTCCACTGAATAATGTTTTTACACACATATCTCTAGTTAATGAAATAAATGATTTCGTAACATTTATATATAACAGGGTTAACATTAGAAAATAAAATTGAATTCTTAAGTCAATTGAAGGTAAACCACCATATTAGAATGAAATGACCGTCCAGTGCTTTCATGTTTACCATAGTGGTCTAGCTTCAATTGACTCATGAATTCAGTTATCAAATTACTACAATCTCCACAAAATCGCTATCTGATTAGAAAATAGAATCATTAAATTAATACAAAATTTGGTTTATGGTTAAATGTTGCATGAAATGACTTCTTTTTGCAAATTAGGTTTATCGAAAGCAAGATTTACCCCATCAAATACTAAATATACACAGTTTATTATTTATCACCATAACTAAAATATAATCAATCAATCATGTGTAACATAGAATCTGTGTTCATCAGTTCAAGTTAATACACAACATTAACATAGAGACAGATCCCAGAGTAGTAGAAGAAGTAACAATATTAGTACCCGAAAAAAAGTATCGAAAGAGAAAAAGTATAATCTGGTTTTGAAACTAAAGATTTAAAGGAAAACAAAGTATAAATACATCTATGTCTTTGTAAACGATGCTGAGTCATTTCCTTCAATATTTCAAATCACTGATTATAATAATCACTCAAACACCAATTAAGTAGTTTGCACGTATATTAATTTACATTATGTTTATAATATTGAGCCACATTGATAAACATAGTTAGCCATACAAAATGTTATTATCCTTATTTAATGTTTCTTTCATAAATGGTCAAATGAAATAGTTAAGTAACTTGAAATTGTTCATTGAATAGTAAGATCAGTTCTTATGTACATCATGTGAGTCAATCCATCAGAAATTCAATACATATACCATAAATGAAACATTAAATGATTTGAAACAAGTGTATATTAAATGTAAATTGTCTTATTTCTTATATTAACACAGATAGGTGTGAAAAACAAATACTTATAATGTTTTTGAAACTATAAAATGAAGCATATGTCAACTAAAACAAATGAGATTGAAAAATTTTTTAAAAAAAAGTATGTAATCATATTCTAGTTATAAACAATCAAAAGATTAATAATGAATATGTCTTATCATTGAAGTGATCAACTTTGAAATACCCCATAAAGCATTTAAAATCACAGATTACTACATGTAACACAGAAATGACTTGAAAATGACCTTAATTGTCAAGTGAAAGAAATTCAAGACCCATAAAGTATCTATTTATTTTATTTATTTGTTCATATGGACATTGGTACATGAAAGCACAAAATGCATATGCGCCACACTGTAACAATGATGCCATTAGTAGTTATCAGTGATTTGTGCGAGGGCTGTGATATTGCTCGGGTGGCCAAATCGAGGCAGGTGGTTTTCTTAGGGGAGCCACTACCCAAGCATTTGACCTGAGGATCTAATCTGTAAGGCAGTAGAGCAACGTTAGGAGATGAAGACCCATGGTAGTTGGTGACTAACAATAGGTTCATATGTTATTTGGTCCCTCAGAATCCTGAAACCAATTCGAACCGTCGGTTTGGAATCAGAGTTTTTTAACTCCACTAGGTGGATTCTTCATATTCACCAACTCGGTTGAAGTACCGGACATCCGCCTTTCATCCTCTCAATTTCGTAAACAATACCCTCGCCACGACAATAGCAGTGGGTAGGACTTCCGTGACAGTGGCTGTATATGTGTGGCCATATGAGGACACTTAGTGAGGGAGAGAGGAATTTACCCATCGTCGGTCGTAGTACGGCATTTGGTGGCCACACAACTTATCAGTAATAATAGATTCTTTATGGACAAGTCATTTATGTAAACCAGTCAATGGTAATAGTATCAGAGGAAATAGTTTAATGAATACAAACTAAATTGGCCTTTATATTTTGTTGGTCTTTTCTGAAAATCAATTATAGTGTATAAAACATAGGCTAAAATTAGGCAACATTATAGGTTGGAAGAGGGAATTAAACCTACAAAACTGTTATATAATTAAAGCTGGAATAACCCAGAGTTCATGAACATAAAGTGAAATTGATATAATCAAACTATTGCATAATTGACCTTGTCAAGGAAAAAGCTAAATCAATATTCATATTTTTGCAGTTAGATATATGAAAACTGGTAACAGTAGCCTCATCCTCAATCATATAATTACTGACAAACACGAACATTTCGATAGTTTCAAACGAATAACCATCAAAGATGAGTGCAAAAAAACATTACTGCAAACTTTTTATAAGCTGTTTTAATAATGGTTGTTGGTCAGTTGATACTTGTACAACTTTCTATGTATTCATCCAAGTAAACGAAATCGTTTCATTAAAGATGCAAAACGATAATTCATAAGATTAAAATGATATCAACGAGTAGTTATCAACCAAACACACATTTTTCAAAAACAATTATGTTTCAATTAAACAATTAACACTACAATACTTCTCATCTGTAATTGTTTAAAATAATCTAATTCGTAGCAGAACTCATTTTCAGATGTACCCAAACTTCAATCAAATGATGCATGATGGCCAATAAATAACTGTCAGATGAATTTACTTAGGCAGAACAATTTCGACCAAGGTTTTTAGTAGGATACATGATTTAGTAAGCTAGAAACAAATGTCTGGAATGAAACACGTTCCTCAAACAGACAGGAAATGGGATTCATTCTTCGTTCATCATGATAAAAATACAGTATGTATTAAATAAGGCTCACAGTGTAATTCTCTTCAGCTATATGAACATGTACCCCTTCTTTCATGTTCACACATGGGGTCAAAACCCAGTGCCTTTCACCTCAAAAGCGAAATTCCTTATCTACTGAGGTATTGTGTCCAGTAGCCAAAAACAAAAGCTGCTAGGTTAGAGTTCTGATGTCAACATCAAACATGGAGTGAAGGTACATTTTGATAAAGAGTCCGAAATAGGATAAAACGCGCGCTCTGGATTCTAGTCTTCAACAGATCTCATCTACTTTGTAAAAACTTGTGATATAATGGTAATATTGAGGTAACATGTACACATACTAATTTACAGTGATCAAAATTCAGTCAAAAATACCAATAACGGTATAACGTAAAACGTTATAAATTAGATTATTGACGGAAGCAACTTATTTATGCTAATCCAATGGGCCGTAAAATCTAATTTCCGGTGTTTTGTAACTTGGTGTTAGCCGTATATGTTAACTTTTGAGTCAAGATCATGAATATAGGAAAAGAGAATGAAACAAAAAATCGGCAGGAAATTATTTTTAGTGATTTCTGTTGTCAAATAATATTAATTTATGAAGATTAAAAGTGTTAGACTTTGGTAAAATTCGCAATTTCACAATATTTGTTTAAGATATTAGATTGGTGATTTATCTATAAAACTGTAGTTTGTTTTGATCTACTTTGAATAAGTAATCAAAACTATGAACAAAATCGATCATGTACTGATCATTTGCCCAATAATGTTCATAACTTGATTTTATTTATTGTAGGTATGTGAATCCTTAAGAGTAGAAGTTCATAATATTAATCAGTTTCTCATGATAACTTAAATCCAATTGCTAAAAATTGTGTAGCTGAATAATTAAGAAACAGCTACTGTTACTACAGTTGATGTTAAATTGACCTAATCTAAAAATTATTGGTAAAAGATCAAGATAAGAAACTCTTGTCTAATGTATTGTCTATTAATGGAATACATGGATCTACAAGTGAAAAATGATGAGTTCGATGCAAGATGGATACAAAGTAAGAAAATTATCAATGGTTAATTGAAAATACAGTGTTTATGGATTGTCTGTCACTGGTCTATTTATGAATATATATATCATGCTCACTTCGGTTATTAACTGCAAAATAAAACTGCATTCTGAAGAATGAGATATTGTAATTTATTAAAAATACGTTTATGTAAAACAGTATGCTTCTATCACATAAAATTTAGTTTAAATGGTTTTGATATTACATAAATATCAAATCATAGATTCATCTTATCAATAAAGCATTTTGCATTGTGAGGTGTTCTTTATAGGCCATTAACCTAAAGTATGATATGCTTGTAAATTATTTGCTAAATGTTTAACTACATATGATGATCAGTCTTTGGAAGTTTTGTTAGCCTAAAATATTCCGCGTTCATGCAGCTTACTGAAATGTAAATATGTAGGATTTTGTTAAACTTCATTCATTTATTAAAAAAACAACACTGAACTAATGTTACTATCATAAGATAAAGTTAATCCTTGTACTAGTTACAAAACTAAGTGTATCTCGATTCCTATAAACACTTTTATCCAACCATATAAGTTGTGTATAAGCTGAAAAAACTATACCAGGTTTAGACTGATAACTTTGTAACCAATAAATCAAGCACGCAACCATAGCCTAAAATTTTGAACTAACCCAAAAATTAGGCAAGAAATATTTGGTGACTACATCTTGATTTCTTTTTAAATACCGGCAGTTTTTTTTTATTTTAAAATGTAAAAAACCGTATCTAAAGCCTTACATAAAAAATTTATAAGTGGCGAAGAAATCAATGTCAAATCCTGATAGGTTTCCAATATCATTATTACATTAGTACTGAAAAACTACTTAAGTTCGGTGAGTGTAGTATTTCGAAATTTATTGCTGAACATCTAATCAGAAACTTTTACCTTTTCGGCTACAGTGGATGAATTAATTAGTTAAAAAGGGTGCTAAAACTGTATTTTGTAAATTATGTAGGAGTTTCACACGAACGAAATATTTGTTCAAAATGTAATTATAAAACTCATGAGGTCCTCATGACCAGTTATCGAAGTATGTTAGGAACAAATTGATGGCAGTAAACGAATGAGGTCGTCTGTTTAGACTAAAGAGAAGTGATAATGCCATTATTTGGTCTATTAGACAGTGGAAAGATCTGAAACGTCAAACGTCTTGAATGCATAATTGGGTAATAAGTGTCTAATCTAATGAACTGCACACTGATTCAACCAACATGGATAATATAATGTAGTCAAAGGGTAACTTACTAAACGTTTGGGAATGCTCTCTGGATTCTAAAGTTTATGAAGTAGTGGAAACCGTTGGTTAGAAAACTTAAGTTACATTTCTCAAAGTGGATTTATATTATAAATTCAGTTGCTTTTTATCTCTATTTACAGAAAAATATACTAACATAAATCCACGTGTTTATTTCTTACGGATATCATTTCGTCTTACTTCGAAGTACAATGAAATTTTAAAGAATTTTATTGAGCTAAATTTTACTTCTGGTTCCATGACGTTATGAAATTCGACAGCATAAGAATTAATTTGATGACGGGCTTCTTAACGAGGTGGTCATATACATAAAATGCGGTCTTAAAAATAAATTCTAACATAGATATAAACCACAGTCCTATGATAACACCCTGACAAAAATGAATTACAAGTTAGGAGAATAGTTCATGTCGAAAAAGATCTAAGTATGTTAACATCCGTAATTGTTTGTCGCTGAGTTAATTTTTACAAACAAGTAAACCAATAAAAATTATTTAACGTTCTTCGCAGGTTGTAGTGGCATTGAACCCAGACCAAACAACCTTTGAAACCGAGCATATATTTACTGAAACGACTTATATTCCACAATTGACACGAAGAGGAAGTTAACTACGGAGAATGCGGTAACATTAATTCAATTCATCGGATCGCATGGCTCATCCATGCAGGTGTGGTCATTCTTGTGTAACTTGTCTCTTTTATTCATAATAAATATATTGTTTTATCTCCAGCGTAAATGTGTTCTCCATCATATATTGGTGATGATTACGATAGGACGAATCAGTGTATACGATGATCCACGTAAGATCTTATAGATTAGATAGTCACACCATGAGAAATCTACAATTTTAGGATTAGATCTATTATTAGAGCAGTGCTAAAAACTAAGTAGACCATAATTCTGCAAGGTAATTAATCATGATACAACAAATTATTTATTTGGCGAATTGGACTTTTCGGGATAGTCTCAGTAGAAGTAAAAACACAACGTATAAAGTTCAGCTTCATCATCCACTAAGATTCGTTACTAAAGATTGCTTAACAAACAGGATAATTATGGGGTTCATATATTGATTAGGAATGACTTCGCATAATAACTGATGTACACCGATGGCGCACAACATAAAATTCGATAGTTGATAATTATTCTTGGTGACTGGATAATGTCTTTTGTATAACTAAGATATGAACATCTGTTGAGATCACTAAGTAAACAAATGAGTAGATCGTCCAAGAAAGGTGAGTAAATCAATGCCATCCTTTGACCAGAACTAATTAAATCATGAAACACAACTGTTGTCAGTTAAACATTTAAAGAGAGTATTGTCTGGTCAATCTAACTTACTTGGTTTTAACCGTATTTACATGGTTTCATAAATTGATTGAACGATCTGTTTCAGCGAAGAAATAGAAGTAAAGTAAAAATGCATTTAACGGCGGCTAAATGATGTCCCTACTATGTTATCTAACAAGGTTTTTAGCTTGTCTGACAGAGGACAAAATCAACAACGCATCATGTTAATGATTTAAAATCAGCTGCAACTTTCTACCCTGTTTAAACCCCTTCCCTATCATAAAACAAGAAATAATGTTAAGTACCAGAAAAATCTGACGAAAGAAGATAAATAGCGTCTCAATTTAAAAAGATAAGAAATTATACTCACCATTTATTGAAAAGAGGATCTTCTACCACATGCGTTAAGTTATCAAGAAAATAAATCATGGGAGCGACACCATTTAACGTAACAAAACTCTGCGGATTTTTTTCATTACATGTGTTATTGAAATTACAGACTAATGACTGGATATAATTCAATAATCCCATACTTGACATGCTTTGGCTTTGAAAGTAACATGATGGTTTGGTGTCAACTGCATAACGCCGTCGAATAACAGCGATAGCAACAACAAATATTAAGACGAAGAGTGACTCAGCCACTATGAGCCAAAAACCCCGACGACGTAGCAAGTAGTCTTTCCATAGTAGTACACGATAATGTCTCCATAACCGACATATTCGACTTTTGTTTCCATGAGTTGAAATTTGCAGATTATGCATATTCAAGAGCAATAAAGACTAATCCCTAGTAACTGTATAAAATGTATTTTCCAAAATGCTCGTCTACAGATGGAAGATATTCACTAGATTTTAGAACCAAGTCAATATATTTTTGTGTACACAGTTTACGGTATGTGACTCGTTTAGAATACCAATTTTTACTGAAATGGTTTGATTTACGACAGATTAGTATAACAGTGCACAACATGTCTAAAAATAAAGCAGTAAAAAAAATCCGTGTACTTAAATATGAAAGTTGCATAGGTTTTAATTTGGGTAATATAACTCAGCAACATTAATGGCAGTTTATAAAAATGAAATTTTAGCTAAGGCTTTAGAGTAAAAAATGATAAATTGATATAAGAACATGAAGATAATGATTTAAGTTAATCTATTCCGTGTTATAACCGTATTTTCACCGATAAAAAGTGAACAAAACTTGATTGTGGCAACTAAATTTCAAGCAGTTACGTTGAACAATAACTGCACCCTGGAGACTTGAATTAAAGTTTTAGAAGGAGCAGTAGATTCTTAAAAATATCTTTACGTTTCAATAGTGAATGTCATTGAAATTTTTAACGTTTGTTCAGTTTTTTTTGTCAATTTCTTTGATATATCTAAAAATACAGGCGGTTTTTGGATGAATTTTGTGATGATACTAGTTTAATGAGCCTCTATAATTATTAGCAAAACACATTTACCTTTGTATTATGGAGCAAAAACCCAATAAACCATTAGTAACTGAACTTTATGGATTAAACAAAGATTAGACCGAGGAATGATATGCAACAGAGCTTTAAAATTCTGAAGGTATCAGTAGAACTTAATAAACTCCAAATTAGCGCTTGCTTACAATACCTCAGAACGCTGCAATACTAGGCTGAGTGCTTTTATAATGTAATCAGCGACACGTGGTTATATTTCGTACCAGACCTCTTTTCTTCTAACCAATTCTATCACTAAACCGGTTGTGATATCGAATTATTTTATATTAGTATAAAATGTAAGCAACAGATTCACCATTATTTAAACAAGAGTGCAAAATGGACATTTTAATACTCCACTTTTGACACTGATCACACCAATTTTTGACTCTAATTTTATCCATTTTAAGACTGACAATCGGATTGAGTTCTTAACCCCTACGAAACAATGAGTTCAGCTGTATACCAGGCGTCTATCAAAGGAATACAATACAGCCTACTAACTGAACTTCAGAAAATTATAGACATATTTATGTCCAAATTTGTCAGTTTTCATTTATTCAACCCTATAAAATAGCACTCAGATCCTTGCTATTGGGTAGAACACTTAAAAATGATTAAATCTACTGTTAAAGAGAGGTTTAGATTATCGATGAACATGACCTAGAGTCTAGTGCGTAAGTTTTACCAATTATAAAACCAGAACTTTTGTTCACTCTTAAAAATTATTTAGGCTAACTGAAATGTTAATAATCGTTGTCTAAGATAGTGGTTAAGACGAAAGAAGCGATTGCTTTCGGTCAGTAAATATCGCGAGACATTTACACACCTCTACAAAAAGCTAATCCATGTGAAAACGAAAATATTACTGTTATATATACATAAATAGTAATTAATTTTGGATCATGTAAAGTTTGTGGTGAACGACAATTCAAATGGCTGATATTTTGCCCATTTACCAAGTTATTTGTCAGATTTGTTGATTTTAGTTATCATCTTGCATATTTTTACAGCACGCAAGCATTTCATTTATTTGCACTGATCAGTTTATTACTGTAATAAAATGTAGCTAACTAATATTATTTCAGGAAATTATAATCTATTAACCGACTCTAGAAAGGACTAAGAATTTCCTACATTTCATTACTTTTAGTTATTTTTATGTTACAGTAGTGAAATCAAAAATGCTTGTACAAGATCATGCTTAAAGTTTCATCAGTTTGTTTGCATTATGCAATTACTTATCAGTTTGGCCACCAAATATATAGTTCTAAGAATTAAAGTAACAGAAGTGCGCACGAGTGAGCGAAACCATTATTAAAAGCTTGGCGTGTGCCTGTGATTTGAGAATTCAGTTCCTCATGACTGGCTCACGAAGACCATGAAGTGATCGACGTCAGGCTACAACTTCTGCAGGAATTACTTAGGGAAATCGGAACCTAATATGGGAGTTGGATACACTCAGATACACTCAAATTAAAAAGGCAAACTGTTTTCGTGAACTGTCAATATGTTATGCTGATGCTTGTCAGATATGAGTGGTTTTACCTATGAATTTAGTTAAAATTTAGTTATGCTTTCTGGAAGTTATTTGAAAAATATAACTCTTACCGTTATAAAATTGAGTAATCAGCTAATTATTGAGGAAGACCATTGGCATTTATTTTGAAAACATTGGGAACTCTACTATTGATATAAGTTAATACCTGATGAGATATATTTCAGTTCATTTGCTACTTCTGATTTCGACGGAAAAATATAACTCTCAATGGTTGATATTGTGAAGTTATGGGTGATTTTTAGAATTCTTACACGTTTCAAAGGAATCTTACTGTTTATGGTAAAAGACGGCCGTTTGAAAAACGTAATGAATCGAACAACTCACGCGAACAAAAATACTAACCGAGTGTCGCGGATGAAACATCAGCAGTGTCTTTAGTAGTAGAGAAAAACAAACGTAACATGTCAAATGCAAGATCTTTCTGAAGAGCAAGTCCTCACACTCGTTCTAAGTAGGGATTAATTTAATACTATTGATGGTCAAATTACTGTTCAGTTCTTTAATTTGTTGCATTAAACATATAAATCAATTGTGGTACGGTAACGAAATAAATTAGTATGCAGATAAATATGTTAACGTGAGTGTGTAAACGAAAGTAACGATAAGTCATAGAGGAAGAAATGAAGCCCGGAAATTGACAAAGAGGTGCTGATTAACAGAATGAAGTCAAGTCTATTCAGTATATTAACATGACCTGTGAATGTGCAAGTTTTCAAAGAATAATGTAGGTGAAAGCGGTTATTGCAGTAATGAGTGCCTGCATGTCGACCTCTTAGGGATTTGACCAACTTAGGATAATCACTCTTTGTTATATTTTTCTTTCAGAATTACTTTGGGGATTCCTGTTACACCGCTACGGTTAAGTGAATCTGACATAACAGGTTGGATTATAGAGCATATTGTATTTCTATGGTGTTTTCAGTAAATAATTATTCTTTAGCAATCAATGTTTACTTGATTTTGTATTTTAATTATAATACGAATGTCAAGGCAGTTCTGATGTGCGGAGCTGAAACTTCGAGAACTACTACAATTATCATCAAAAATAAACAAGTATCTGTAAATAGTTGTCTACGCAGGATACTCTTCATCCATTGGTCGGATACCATCAGTAACAGCCTACTATGGGAGAGAACAAACCAGGTTCCAGCTAAAGAAGAAATTAGGAAAAGACGGTGGAAATGGATAGGGCATACATTAGGGAAATCATCAAATTGCATTACAAAGCAAGACATAACATGGAATCCTGAAGGTAAGCGTAAAAGAGGAAGGTCATAGAACACATTACGTCGGAAAATCGAATCAGATACGAAAAGGATGAATAACAACTGGAAGGAGCTGGAAAGGATTGCCTAAGAGAGGGTTGGATGGCGAATGCTGGTGAGTGGCCTATGATCCTCCATGAGAAGTAACAGGCGTAAGTAAGTAATTAGGTACGTTTTTAGCATCGTATGAAACTAAAAGTGAACTCCAGTCAATACAAGCTTATGTTTCACGTCGTATTTGTCGAGAAATCCGGAGATACCCGTATTCCGATCAATATTGTAGTAACACGATGAATATAAATGCATCAAGTGAAATTTAGAATCACTGAGCGTCAAAAGCTGCTAGTTAATCAACTTTCTAACGGATTTCTCACGCTAATGTACTAGATATGGCTTGTCCTAACGATTCACATATTTCTTATTAAAATATGTTGAGTGAATCAAATCGCAATCGAAAATCTGATGCACTTCTGATAGATGCTGATCGTTTTAGTAATCCATTATTTTCCAGTGAAGCTCATAAGAAACTCGAGGAAAATGTTCCAGAAGAATCAAGTCCTGATGTCATATCAATTGTTATCTGTTCTAATTTTTTCTTGTGGGGAACGTGTTCAGTACGAACCACGAATCCTAGATTAGCTCGATTTTGACTACAGTTCGGATGACTTCATGGCGAATTTTGTATATCCTCATCATGAAGTCATGTCTAATGAACACTCTGGTCAATATGCGGACTATGTTTTCAATGACGCCACATCATTTACAACTTGGGAGTATGAAGATTCAACATTATTTGGTGGGAGGGAATAGTGTGAGAAAATCTATGGCTCAACTTCAACATAACGGTAATTTCAGTACACAACCGACATGGTAATCGTATACAATCCCAGGGCTCAGATGATTCCATTCTGATTTGGGTTGTTATTTCTAATACTAGTGAGCATATTCTAGATCATACAGAGTCTGTATTCAATACACAGTCTGACAGACATTCAGTGAACATACGTAAAAGACCTTCAACTGATTACACAGACTTATATCTCAGCGTAGGCTTAGAGTCATAGTGTCTCTGTGAACTAATGATTCTGTGGATCACTAACGTAGATGACCTATGTCAGACGATTTGCGCTTAACTCGAGCTAGGCGATAATGGTGTGACTAAGAGCTAACCTCGAAGTCACACCTCGCGGTCAGCATATAAAGTGGTTTACCCTTTTGTGATATCAAAATAATATTGCTGCTTTGAAGATCGTATAACATAAAGGATATTATTACAGAAATATATTCGTCAGAGTATGTACAAGCGAAAGCGTGACTAACACCGAATAGGCCAGTCCACGGCATGCAATACGGTTAACCGATGCGCGTTGGTTGACCTCGACCTTGACGGGGACCGATGAACCATTCAACATGCAGTGACCCAACTGCCAGATGACTTGGCTGGGGCTCAGTGGCATATTACTGGCCCCAGAATTCCTTCATGCTTGGTGTGTGCCTGATTTCGAATTCCAAAGAAGATGCGTTCGTTTATGCTCATCTGGTCCTACTTGCTGTAAATTGCACAATTTCGATAATTAATTTATAGCACTATTGTTCAATTACTTCGATTCGTCACACTGAACCTCTTATCGACTCATAAAAATCTCAAATTCGGGATTGTACATGGAAGGATTGTTATAGTAAGCCATAAGAATATTTTCTCGTTGAGAGTTTGTACGTTCGATATTCCCTACAACTACGTTCATATGCTAAAGCTTAACAAGATTCACTTTGTAAACAAATTTTGTCATATTCTGATTTTTTATTTTTTAATTCTAACATCCGATGTGTCTACCAAATTGATTTTCTATTTTTACTTCAATCCTTTCAGATACACACTCTCTATTTGAATAACACACTGACTGTTCAAAAATCATACACAATTCCTCGCCTGATATTTCATTTCTATTTAGTCAGCCTTCACAGTGACAGATCACTTACAAAGCTATCATATATATTTGTATATCATACTTTTCGCGTTACTGAATTATGCACCGTATGTCGCCTTGAACTGTATTCCATGTTTAAAATGTTTGAACGATAGGTTCTACGTCAGAATCTCGCGGTGCAGGATCGTGGATGCTCACCGCTGAGTAGTCCTATGCTAGAACGAAACGGTCATCCGACGCTTCCTGGTTTGCCGTGGCGGTCTAGATATAATGAACTTGTAACAGCATATGTTGGTTGGTTAAGAGTTGACCTCAGACAACCAAGCATATGCCAAAATAGTATAGGTCAAGTATTCATTCACTTTCTCATATTGCATGGGCGTTATATTTCCTATTATGTTATATTGAATGTTGAGAGGCTTTGTTTGGCTGAACAAATAATCCCACGCTCCACTGTGACTGCGCTAATATCGAAACAAAGACCTATTCACTACATGTCTTGTTTCTTCTATCAATAGCACGAGGGTTACCCTAAGGCACGAAAGACTCATGAATTAAACCATAGAATCACAAAAATCTTTACGAAACATCCCTATGCTAATTCTGTTGTTGCCGGAATCTATTTGTTCAGATTTATTTGTCTATGAATCTCAGTATTTTGTGCAAATACACATCCTCTCAAGAGTCGGAAGTAAGTGTATCTATTCAGTATTGAGGATGCTAGAAAATTCGTACTTAGAATAATTTTTTTTTGAACATACAGTAACATCTAGTGGAATTTGTGACATTTAAATGTAATTATTACTTGTTAAAACTTCTTTTATGATTATCACAAGTCCCAAATACAATGTATCAGATCGTGCTTACAGCGTTTTTATAAATTTTGATGCAGAATCACACATAACTGTTAAAACGTGAATTCCATAGTTTCTGATTTTCGTAGAGCATTGGTCTCTGCTATTTGCTCCGATAGCTTTAACATATTTTGTTTTTCGTCGTCGTTTCATCATCCATCCCGAAATTTCCACAGGACACCACATTCTGTTTCAGCAACCTGAAATGCATTTACTCATTACGAACACCTCGTATTAGAAGTTGTTGAGCTCACTTGAGCGAGTGTAGTGTAACGCAGTCTCTATCTGTTCGCATTTTTACGTAATGTGCCAATGCATGAAAATTATGAAAGTCATTTCTAACGAAATAGACCGTGTTTTTGTCTTTTTGGTGTAAATCTAGAAGTGTTTGAGTTTTTGTAAGTTTTTCTGAAAACTACAGCTTGACCATTCTCATTGAGGATTTTATTATATCAGCTCAAGGAAGTAGTACGAATGAGCAAAACTATCTATTATTTTATTTCAATGATGGATTATTTGTTTTGTCTTATACCTACTCGGAACTGTTTGTCCTACACCGTAGTCGACAGATGCACCTGGGTGACGCAATGATGAAGTATGAATACTCAACCTTCGCAAAACCAACCGATCTAGACCATGCACTTGCCAGTATATGAACCAACTTCATTCGTGATTTCCGGTCTAGCTAGAATTTTGACTACAGAAAGATTTCACTGGCAAACGCACTGTCAAACCCCGAATGTCCGCGACATTCTTACTCTCGATGTTTCGGTAATCAGTCTTTGATAGTCATCAGTTGGACGTCAACCGTTACTGTTATTTTTAAGCGCCATGTATGAGGGAGATGCCTATGGGCTGATTGATGGTTGGGTAATTACCAAATTCATCGTGTGGTCAAATTCTTTTCCTGACAACCATTGTTTTCCATCGCGGTTTCGAAAATACAAATGGTCCAGTAGTCATGATAAGTTTTATAACTTCGCTGGTTACATGCGGTAATTTTGGTCGCGCTTTTCAAATTTCGGAGTACTTGTCGAGTGTTCTTTGATTGTTCGGGTCGATTGTACACTTAACAGTGACTAAGGATATTCCATAACCAGAAAATAAAGTTTCACAAACAGAAAATTTATGATATCAGTTCTGATTGACACAGAAACATCTGCAATAGCGAAAATTTCGTTATTTATGTTTGCTTGGACCCACTTTGGTAAAAAAATTTTCCTATCGTATATGGTGATTGTTTCTTCATTTGCCATCCGCAAGTTAAAGGCCTGTTCTTTGAGATGGTCAGGCCTCCTATTGTGCCAGTATAGACGAGAAAGTGAACGTTCATCATCACTTCAACGATGTATAACAAACAGCTATGTCCGTGTCTATGGTTTCTGTTAACGCGTGCCTGTGATAAGTTTTGCGAAAAGTTTTTTTTGTTGAACGGTTTAAGGATTGAGAAATTGCAGTTTTTACCCCGACTTCTCGAAGACACACTGTAGGTATTGAGGTGCTAATCGGGTTTATCTGCCTCCCGTTTTACAGATACAGATCTTGCTCATGACAAGCTTCTTCGAGGAGTAAGGGAACGTCTGTGACTGCGATGAATATTACGATAATGAGCCAGAACGTGATTAGGATCCGTTACGTCATTTTCGCTGCCTGGGTTTTTTTTACAGGATAAACCTCAGTGGTAAGGTTATGGTAATTTACTGAATCCGCTTGGGATATAACACTAGCTCGTATACGGCGTTATTTTGTAATGGGACGAGAATTTTCTGAACCCGTTAAGGATCCACAGAGAAGAGCTGTCTAAAAGGAATCTCGACAAAGTTCCATTGGTTGATCTTTCGCATAGTAGAAGCATTTCTGTTGCTGAGCCGTGTTACAATTCGATGTAGCGGAACAGCTGGTTTAACCTTTGTTGTTTGGTTAGGTCTCAACATTTACAGATAGATTTTTGAAGTGACATCAGGTTCCGAAATACTACTGATAATGATGCTAGGTGTGACGTATATGGTAGGATTGCGCGGTAGAGCTTTCATTACTGCGAGGAATCGTGCAAGTGGGCCTATCAAACCGTGCTCGTGGACGTCGATTTGTGAGTACTGGAATCGGGTTCGAAATGGCATGAGTTGCAAGGTGGGGTGAAATATCCTTAACATCAAACGGCTTTGGTGTCTGTTCCACCATAAGGAAGATAAAATACACAAATGGGTGAAAAATACCCGCATGTAGAAAAATAACATCACTATTTGTTGAGATAAAAATGTTAAAAAAGCAATATATAACGTTACGAGTAACAGACTCACAGTTTATTGTTTCGTGTACCGGATGACGGCAGGGTAAACACTAAAGATGCCACGGGGATTTTGGATTTGATAACGCATTTAGCTAGGGTGTGTCTAGTAACACAAACGGGGTAAACATCACTGTTGAAGACTTAGAGAAACATTTGTTTTGTCAATTTATTTGCTGCTACAGGTCTTCCTATCTTGTAATCCCTGTTATCTTATATCAACATCCACCTTTCAATGTTTTACCAAATCTTTCCCCGTGATAAGCATTGCAAAACCTGCAATATGAAGACTACGTTACTTGAGATAACCTGGATTAACATTGAGAATTGTACAATTTTCAGTAATGCGGTTATAGATTTTTCACCGGATGTGGATAGTTAGAACACTCCCTCATATTGAAACCGAAATGAGGATATTGGGATAACCCTGCTTTTTTTTAATTATTGATGCGAATGCGAAATTTAGCTACTACATCCGTGATATATAACGGTTCGTTTCTGTCATAAGGTTTAGTTGCCACGATCACATGTGGTCGGGGTATTTTACCAAGGAATCAGTCTGGTTTTAGAAACATCACTGGTCTTCTATAGTTGCGGGACAATTTTATTTATTGGTTATAATCTAAAAGTCTTTTATAGTTTATTTCTGATCTTTTCATATTAGTTAGCGATTATTAGTGTATAGGATGGTTCAAGGATTTGAAGAGATCAGCAGTGCAGCTTTGAGACGTCTAAAAATTTTCCAAGACGAGTCAGACATAGGTTTGTGAATTTATTGTTCATATTATCAAAGACATCCTGGTAACCAGCCATGTTATTGGCTATTGTACAAACGGTCGCGATAACTGCAGCTGTTTTAGTTTTGAAAAGGATTCAATCTTGGGATATTTTTATTAGTGAATTGTCGTGTTGAATAGAGAGGTTCGAGAACAAATTTAGAAAGAACGTATAAAAAACTATGTTTTTTGTTTCTAGTTCACAATAAATCAACTAGGTTGTTTCAAGGTAATAATATTAACTAAACTAATATTTCTTTGTGAAACAATTTTATTTATATGTACCAAACGTACTTTATGTTTGCAAATACTGGGTTATTTCTTCGCAAGTCAAAATATGCGATCATAATATGGGACTAAAATGCTTATTTGAAATGAACTATCCAGAATCTAAAACATAATACTACAAGGAAATGAGTGTACAAATTTGATACAAAAATTTGTTGAAACCTCAACGTCTGTCTCATGACAGCTATGCAAGCGGGTATTCATGGTCTTATGAATGATATATGGAGAGTCTTTACAAGTTCATTTGTTTGCTGGGTCTCAAGTCATTTTATTATCATGCGTCCGATGAACCATATTTCACTATTGTATCTTTAAATCTGTAAACAAACTTTTCGGAGAATCCGCGACTTTTCTGGGAAAAAAGGATAAGCATTGGCTTGCACTTGTTTCGGTTTCTGTAGAAGTTTTTATCTAGCCATAAGGTACTTTATGTACTAGGAGAGCGTGCAGCGTAGATTGAGGAAAGCTGTAAATGAAAGCAAAGGAAAAAATGAGTATGCTATACAGAAAGTGCATAAAATACACGTAAATTTATTAAGGAAAGCAGTAAATAACGATCTGAACTAACAAAAGTTTTGAGTTAAGACAACCTTAGAATCGAAACTAGAAGCAGATAGCTCAATCTACTACATTTGACAGTTTTAAATGATTGATACCGTTTTACTATATACAACAAAGCTTCTCAGTTAAACTGAAAGTCACATTGTGTTATTTGCCTTGAGATGGTAAGTGGAGAGGTTTATTTTAACTCAACACATTTTTGCTGTTCAAGACCTTCTATTGTTGCAAGTTTAAGCTTATCCTTAGCTTAGGAATGCTGAATTAATCTGGGTTTGGAAACGCAACTAGTCTCCTAATTTGGAAAATTCAAGATATTTCCATATATGCATGAACATGCCTGGGCCTTTTAAATGATCTCCTTCATAGGTGTGGCACTCAAAGCTAAAATCACGTGAACTTTGCTCCTAATAGAAATATTTAATACCTCACTTCGCAAGGCATACAACTTTTACAGGTTACGGTGTAGTTGAGATATGAAACAAGAGAATCGCTAGCTTTCTTTACTGGTATACAAACAATACCAAAACTAACCATAAAGTTTCTTCAGAAAATCTTTCATCCAGTTTCTAGGAGAAAGCTGTTGTTCATTCATGGTGCCATCAAGTTATTAACGAGAAGAAATTGGGGTTTGACAGATTGCTGCTTGATCACACTAAAAGTGTCTGTACAATGCGAGCAGACAAATTAAGGTATTTTTCTGACAATAAATTTAACGGCAAATAAAGTGAATATATTTAATGGATGTTATTGAATTCAACAGTTCATATGGATTGTATTTGACTTTAGTCAGCCTATGAATTTAGCCACAGGATATATTGAATAGATACAGAGAAAACTTACATTTCTTTCTGATTGATGTGATGAAGATTAAAGGTACTGTATTAATTTGCACATTCACAAAAACCCTTGGCAAATGTGGTGTAATAATGTTTACTTACATGACTATAGTGTCATAAAATACTGTGAACTTGGTCTTACTTCATCATAAACATCAAGCTACAAATGTGAACCGAATCCAGAATATTTACTAGCAAATATAACTGATGCAACATAACTTATTGAAATGCTATTTCTATCCCCGTTAATATGCATTCACGAATATGTTTTTTTTAGATTTCTGCATATCCTTAAAAGCGTCAGTCTGTAGAAGTCAACGTCAAATTCTGTAATAATAGAGAACAGTGTGCAGAACGTCTTGCAATAGATTGCTGAACGCTATTAAAGCAAATCTCTAGCTTTATCTTACTGTAAAAGTGAGCATGTATTTGATTATCTGTAAGTCAAAATGAGAAATATTGTTTGGTTAAACAAGCTTCAGGTTATGGATATTGAGTTAATGATAGAAATTATTTGGTTTTTTTTTATTCTTGTTAATTCGTTAAACATTAGAGCAGAAAGTGTTTTCTTGAATCACACGACAAAAGTTTTATATTGCTGTTAGATATCCATCTACTGTTTGAGTTAGGTCCTCACTTCTTCTTATCTAAAGTTGTTTTAAATATAAATTCTAATCAACTAAAGGTATTTGACAATTTACAAGAGAAAATCATTTATCAATTTTCAAAAGTTGACTACGATGTTAAAAACGTGTAGTTCATAATTCATTTTGCTTTAAAAGGCAACATTGATAAAGTTTGGCCAAAGTCTAATGAATAAGAAACAAACTTTATAACACTACATGGCTCATATTATTTACTTGGTGGGTTTAAATATGGCACTATTATTTCAGCAGTACAAAATTTCAAAGGCTATTTAGCCCTCTGCAACGTTTTGAAGTTTTTTCAAAAATAATCCCTAAATATTTACTAAAATCAGATGAAGGGTCTTTTAAGTAAAATACCGACTCTTAAGGTCAAATTGCCGATTGATTTTTGAGTGTTCTCCTTTGTATTACAACATACTTTACTGGTAGACTTCAATTTGTGGTTGGATTGTGAGATGATGTCTACCTCAGAGTGAAACTACTTTTTTCCTTGTCAGGAATAGCAGTAACATCTCATTACGTTAATTACTTATCTTAAGATTTATTGGTCCACAATGTTTATTGCCCTTTATAATCAACGTACTATTCGTAATAATAAGTCTATAGGGACTAAGGAAGCCCTTTATAATCTCGGTTTTAGTCCATTTCAAAAGTAAGGCACTGGATTTTACAGATGAGAAAACCCTTAGTATTCAAAAATAATCCACTCAGTTTGCTTGAAATTTCAAAGTCATTAGACGATGGTGTCTCAGGGCTTATTCAAACAGTTGACGAGCTAAAGAATGGTATTTTTCTTTGATGAGATGGTTGCTATCAATGCAGTAGAACTCATCTTGAGTGCCTAGAAGCGAACAGTTGTCAACTTATTTGTATCGCGTTAGCTTTGTTAACTACTCCTCCATGGTACATTGCCTGTCTATTCCCTAATTATCTGGTCCATTTCAAAATGGCGTTTCTCTCGTTGCACAGGCCTTATCCCTCCATTCACCTATTTAATGTGTGTGTATTCTCTAAAACTTTATTATCAGTTACCATATAACCTATTTTGTCAGATTTTAAGTCCCAGGTAATTTCTAATCGACTTGTTTCAATCTCCAGAAAGTCCATTCAGTGATCTTTTCTATAGGAATATTGCCTAACTTCCAGATGAACATTACCATTTGAATAATTTACTGTTACCGACTTGTGTGATGCAATATAAAATCCTGTTCTACTCGTTATTTTGATTGAGATCATGAATTGATCAATGTCAGACCACTATTCAAAGCATGAAAGCACTGAACGGCCGTCTCGTCCTATCATGGGACTTCTCAAAACTACGCGCCCACAATCCTACACATAAGAATCGAACCAAGGACTTCCGATCTTGCATGCAAACGCAGGTGTTAGGCGCTTACCCGCTGAAGACAATGGAGGATTGTCGTGCAATATCGTGGATTGTTTGAAGTTAGATATTAACACCTTTTGATGCCGGCTCATTGGTCTAATGATTATGCGTTTGCATGCGAAATCGGAGGTCCTTGGTTAAATTCTTATGTGTAGGATCGTGGTTGCATAGTTTTGAGAAGTCCCATGATAGGACGAAATGGCCATTCAGTGCTTTCATGCTCTGAATAGTGGTCTGACATTGATAGATTCATGATCTCAGTCAAAACTCAATAATCTCCACAACCTTATAATGATAGTTACTTGTTATTGTTTTATAATTCAGACTTAGAAACAGTTAGTCTTCCACAAATTAAGTATATTAGTAAGAGAATATTCACTTCCTTTTTAATCAACCGTCGTTACTAAATCTGTGGGTTCATTTCCAGAAAACCTACAGAAATTTAAATAAATATTGTTTGTATAGGCATATTTGCAATGAATAGTTTACCCAAAAACGAAATCAAAAATTATGGAAGTTTAAAATGCTTAGTATCTCTTTGTTCGTAATAAAAGCAACTGAACTTTTTCCGTAGGATTCACTAGTCTACTTATTCATAATTGAACTATCGACCTTATTAAGAAATGACTGAAGATGGCTTTTACATAGTTCTATTTTGTAGATAATGGTTAACTTTTTTAAAACATCTGAAGGTACGATCGTGCTTTGATGGTATTCAATATTATTCTGAGGTGCAACGAATATTATTTTAGTTTCCATCTGACAGTATACAAATCTTAGAAGAACTAGGCTAAAAAAAGTAACTCTTCCGTGTTTCAAAAATTCTTCAAAAGTTTCCTGATTTATACTGATCTTTGATGTACAAATATTCTACAACAATAAAGTAATCAAAGGGGTCACACCCAAATATTTTATTTCGCTCAATCATTAACGTTTTTAAAATCGTTGCTAAGTGACCAAAATACCATTGATTCTAGAAATTAACAAGTTACTTAGTAGTACAGATCAGTCATACATTTTGCCGAAGTTAAATCTGATTTTATGGTCAATCATAAAGTTAAAAATACATGAGTCACAGCTTTAGGGTCAATTTATCGTCCATTTCAGAGTCATCTCGTGATGATCTGAACTTACTGGATTCCATTAAGAATATGTGTGCAACTGTTTACGAGTTGCAAAATAAGGTGAAACAACTATTTGACTCTCTACAGTAATTCTTTTACCTCCAAATAAATTCAGTTTGTGATGAAAATGATCTAAATAGTCAGACCAACTTGAAAATTTCCTGAATTCTATAATTGGCTTTTTCGAGTAGAGTGATCTAAAATAAAAATTGTTCTAATCTTTATGTTGGATTCGTGAATACAGAAAGAGAGTAAGAGAAAAACGTTGTCTTTCCTTCAGCAAATTTATTACGTGCACATCAAGAGCATACAAGAAATCGGTCACAAATAAAGTGATTTCTATAGTAACATATGCTTCTACTTATTTTTACAGAGCAAGTTTTCTCTACTAAGCCCACATTGGAGCTTGATAATAAAGTTTTCATATCCGGGTTTTGCTATCGAAACTACAGAAGAGATAAAGTAAATCTCAATTCTAACAACCCAATCCTTTGTTTCCATCCATCAGTCATTAAAATTAACCTCATAACTTGTCTTCAATTTTTTCTTAACCTTAGTTCATTCACTCATTAACTTATAATAATACATCTGAACTGACGTGAATATCTTTAATCAAGTTGAAATTGTTTTTAATTTAAGGTCAAATGATATACATTTTATTGGTGAGTATGTATGCATATATATTGTGTTGTGCAATGTCCCATTCTGTTGCATGATACATAAGGTTTTTATTCACAAGAACAACCAACTACCTGAATGTGAAGAATTATAATGGAAGAGATTCTTTCTATTGGCCTATCAAATCGAGAACTAACTCTACACAGCTATACGTATACGTATATTTAAACAATATTTTACCATCAATCGCATGTATCTCATCTCTTGAAAATGGAGCCAAATCTTGGTTACTCATCTGCGCTTTTCTTTCGAATCATATCTGATTGACCAATTATATCACCTTTCCTTCTTGAAAGAAAATAGGTTTAGGTCTTTTTTTCATATTATTTAAAGAAAGTGTATCAGTTCACTGGCTATTGTTTAATTGAATCTTCTCACTGATGTTTAAGACTGAAATTGATCAGCCTCTTATTATCAACTATGCATACTTTGTGTATTATTATTGCCTTAATTCACAAGCATTATAAACAAAGTGTATTTGCATTTACAATGATTAAATTCAGTATCATAGTTACATAATTAAGTGAATTCATTAAAATAAATATATATTGACTAACTTACCTTATGAATTAAATAGAATCGAAATCTTTTATTTATTTGACTAAATCTCTTATTATTTTATGTTTGAAATACTGTTTTTTTGTTTCTAGGTTAAAACATTAAATAAATATGTTAATAAATATTCTAAACTATCATATGATTACATAATGAAATGAGGTCATAATATTACTAATTACATGAATAGATGTTTGAAAAATAGTATTCTATTTATTCGATTATATAACATAAATGGTCTTATGTAATGTTACTGAATTCAATTTCTATAATGTTACATCATCAAAGTAATAATTAAAATGTACTTAATATGTATCTACGATATGTTGTCACAATGGAATAAGAGTTACAATTTCACTTTTAAGATAATTTATCAAAAAGAGAACTTGATGATTCTCTATGAAAATTGATATGTGAAAAATCAACGTGGATTGTAATTACAATTGATTGATCATCGGGTGGTGATCAGTGTCATGTGTGTCAAGTCCTTATTAGTGCAGATTGAATGCTATCGACCAAGTTGCAATGTGGCCACTAATGTAGGTGACTCGACAGTGCGTGCACTATGTTGAGATTAAATGGTGGTTGGAGGTAGTCGACATGGAACCCTGTCACCCAGCTTCACAGTCAGAGACGTTACCATTGAGCTATCCAGGCTGTGACCGACAAGGGATCGAATCCGTCAGGGAGCACCAGTTCCTTCAAGATTACAGGTACACCTTGCTGACTAGTGCCAAGTAGCACGAAACCCGGGTCTAGGGTTTCCTGTCGACTATCTTCAATCACCATCTAATCTCAACCTGAAATGTCTCGTCTCATATGATCAATACGACCTCAGTCCCACTGAATCAAAAGAGAAACATAATCCTTTCTCTATGTACTAGGGCTACATGAATCTGTATCAATAAAATAGTTGACATCAAATTCAACCGACCAAATTATCTTTAGCAAAGAAATTAACTAAAGGTCTGACTACTTATCCTAGGCAAATGAAACCGTCTAAAAACTTTTTTCTTTGAATTATCCTTATTCTTATTCAAACACCGTTTTCTTTTAGAGTTTCAACAGTCTGGATAGACAGTAAATGTTTTTAGAAGACATATACCTGTTTAGAATCACTCGAATAAAAACATATTATCGATGGAACTAAATGTGATTTAAATTAGGTCAAGAAAACTTCATTCAACCAAAATTCAGAATGTTAGAAAGATAGTTTTTCACTTACATAGTTTTATACCAGAATGCTAAGATGTCAAACTTTTACGAGAATACTATTTACTGATGGAGTATTAATTTTGTATTTAGCAGAGAACAGAGTTTATCCATAGATGAGATTAGATTAGTATTAATCTTCATTACGAAAATGGACTGTTCATGCTAACGTATGAGCTATTTACAGAATAATTTCAGGGAATTTTCAACTAGGGTTGTAATAAATCTCCAGACATTTCGATCTTCATATCAAATTTCATTGGGTTACTAGAAATATACTAAAACCATTTCCTATGGTCAACCACTATGTAAGATAGACATACCAACCAAGTCAATTACTTTTAACACAATAGATATTTTGTTAATTACTCAATAGTGCAGATTTGATGACAAACCTTAAAGCAAATCCATGTTATATCAAGAGATTTATCGGAGTAGTCACATCATATTTGAAAGTTAGCTAATTATTTTGTTTTTACGGTAATGTGACATTAATCACAACCTAGTGATCTAGTTATGTAATGAATATTAAACATACTCATGTTAATTCAAATGTATATTCTTCTGTGTATTCTTTCGTAACATTAAAGAAGTAACGATCTATGTTGCATTAATGAACATTTTTTGAATGAAATATAATATGATGGGAATCTTTAAACAGTTATAAAAGTCTCTCAAAAACTAAACTAAACTTGATAATCTATTTTTTCTGTAGTTCATCGTTCTAACCAGTTGTATGTTGACAATGTTCAATCTACAAATCATGTTATAGGGTTGGCAACCAATTATAACTGTCTTTATATCAAAAGCTAAACGTTACGACTCTACAACATAGTTTTACTTATAAACCTGACTGTAATTTAGTATTCTCAATTCTACTCTCAATTATTAATAAATTATCATAACCAAAGTATGGCTATATGAAATGTAATATAAATCAGTCTTTTTTTAAAAAAAAAAACTCGCTTTAGAAAATCAGCCTATTCAAATTAAGTTAATACGGATTGCCAACAACAATGATGACCTTGATTTGTAAATTTTTAACCTTGTTTACAATTTTAAGAATTTCATTACTGTTTACTTATTATTCTATGTTCAATGATTTCTTTTGACCAAATATGTTTTGAATTATATTGTTAAAGTTGGCCTTCAATTCATTGATGATTTGAACAACTACACATTCATGCTTAGTTTTAATTGATTGTAGTTCACTAAAATATATCTCATATAAGAAGTCGAACAAGTTTAATAAGTTTCTCAATAGTTTCAGTGATAATATCTTGTAAGAGTATCATTAAAAGAATACAATAAGTAATTCAAATACGTCTGTATAGTTCAAATGATATAAACTGACAAATTCTCTTTAGTAAATGGTCTTTAGAATTTCTTAAAAGAAAAATCTGGATGAAATAACATGATTTTTTTTTTCATTGAAGTACTGGAGGATGAGATTTATTGAATTTTGATCATTAAAGTTAAAATTTGATAAAATGTAGTTTGACAGCCTTATTTATTACTTCTTATATATTTCAAGAAATAATGTGTAGTCAGAGATAGTAAACATTAATTCAATAGACCAGATTTCTCACCAGTTAACACTTATTATTAAGATGTATCTGAAATCCTAAGATAAATGGTACTCCTCTGGAGATTTAAACCAGCATCAATACAAGCTATCGTAGTAATGATGAGTAAATACTGTGTTTCTCAAATCTTAATTTAATAAGTTCAGCAAAAAGTTTTCTGTCTTAAGTAATTTAGTTTGATGAAAATATCTCAATGGCTCATTTTCGTGGATTAGTTGAAGTTAGACATTAACGGCGTTGGATGCCGTCCAGCTCAGTGGTCTAGAGGTTAAGTGTTCTCGAGCGAGACTGATAAGACTTGAGTTCGAATCTCGCAGAGCAGGATCTTGTATGCGCACGTCTGAGTAGTCGCACACTAGGATGAAACGGCTATCCAATTCTTCTAGGTTTTACATGATGATCTAACTTCAATTAACTCATGAATTCAACTAGCAAATATCTCTATTTATTTATAATATTATTAAATCAACAAACGTTTGTTGAATATTTAAAATGTAGAATTTCTAAGTAATTTATTCATATGTTTACCTTGATACTTATTATATTGTAATCAATGTACACTATAAGGCAAAGTAATAATATAAAAATAAATTTGACCTTAAATACAAGAATAGATTAATTAATAATTCAAAAGAACTTTTATGATAATAATTTAACTAGACGTAAATAAAAATGCAGAGTTTTATAAGACTTCTTCATATAATCAGTTTTGATTTTTATCCTATTGTATAATAGAGTTTCAGGATTATTGATTTCAATAGTTGAAATCATGAATCAATTGAAACTAGACCACCATGGAAAACCTGGAAGCACTGGACGTCCGTTTCGTTCTAGCATGGGACTCCTCAACAGTGCGCATCCACGATCCCGCACCCCGCAAGATTCGAACCCAGGACCTTTCGGTCCTAGTGGTGGTAATGTCTAACTTCAGCCAATTCACGTAATTGCGCCACCGTACATCATTATCCTCAGTGAGCTTATATCTCACAATAGATCCGGTTGAACCTCACTGGTCACAGCTTCACCCTAGAACTCCAGGAAATGCCTTTTGAAGTCAGTCACTAGTGAGCAGATGATTTTTGTCAGAAGAAGCTTTGTGGAGTTTTTTTAGTAGTTTCAATAATTGACGTCATGAGTCAATTGAAGCTAGACTACCATAGAGTTGAAGTTGGACATTAACATCATTAGATGCTGGCTCAGGAATAATTTACCATAGGATATCGAAACACTGGGATGAAATTAGCAACAATTATATCAGAGAAGTTGAAGTAATGATAATAAATTAAATATATGTAGAATATGAATTCACTTGGTATTGTTTTGCTTGTATCTTCCCATTGAGGTTTAAGACTACAAATGCTCAGTCTGTTATTGGTAAATTCACCCCATTGCACAAACAAATGGCTATCAGGACTCGGTAGCTGAGTGGATAACGCGATGGCGTTTGAAGCGAATGGTACTGCGTTCGAGTCCCATTATTAACATCACCCCTCTGAGATGAAGGTACATCCAGCTGACGAGTCCTAAATAGAACGAAGCTTGTGAATTAAGGCAATATCGAGGCATACACACAGTATGCACATATGCCAATAACAGACTGACCAATTGTAGTCTTAAATCTCAATGGGAAGATACAAGCAAAACAATACCAAGTGAATTCATATTCTACATATATTTAATTTATTATCATTACTTCAACTTCATTGATATAGTTGTTGCTAATTTCATCCCAGTGTTTCGATGTTCTATGGTAAATTATTATTGATGTATAAAAGTATCACATTTTATTTTATTATGATGAATCAACTATTTGATCTATTACATTTGTATTTAATTGGTTTTTGTTCATAATATGATTAAGTTTTACTATCCTTTTCCCAATTTTATCCTGTAAAATATTTCGAATTTCATAGAGATTTTTTTAGTATCATCATAGAGATCTCAGATAATTTGTGTTGTTTTTAAGGCATTATTGTAATGTCAAATAAGGAGCTAAATGATTTTCATTTTAATATTAATATAATAAACTATTTGGTTAAATTTACATTTAATAGACACTTCTGGAGTTCTAGTGAGAAGTCGTTACCAGTGGAGTTCAACCAGGTCTGTTGTGAGATAGGAACTCACTGAAGACAATGGTGTACGGTAGCGCAACTTCGTGGATTGGTTGAAGTTAGACATTAACACCGCCGGATACCGGCCGGCTCAGTGGTCTAATGGTTAAGTGCTCACGCGCGAAGCCAGTAGGTCCTGGGTTCGAGCCCCGGGTGGTGCGGGGTCGTGGATGCGCACTGCTGAGGAGTCCCATGCTAGGACGAAACGGCCGTCCAGTGCTTCCAGGTTTTCAATGGTGGTCTAGCTTCAACTGACTCATGAGTTCAATCTGTGAAAATTTCTAAAAATCTCCACAAAACACATTCTGATTTTAATAGTTATTGTTAGATTTCTGCCTCAAAGAGCTTAGTAAATAACTCAAATGATTCATTCCTGTACGTTTATACTTTTAATGTACAGTAGTTGTGATGTTAAGAAATTTTCATAATGTTTTTTGACGGTCAACAGTATCAAAAACATATATGGAAATATCATACAATTCATTTGATAATTTAAGAATTATAACCGGACTTCACATCAACGTCAATTGATCTTCTATCTGCTTAAGTTGCACTTATTTTGTCCTATTAAACAGTGTACTTACTTAAGCCATTACTCAAAGAGTACTGTAGTTAAAATGTACTTTAAAAAAAAGTTGAACAAAAATAAGTCACTGAAGGTCTAATCTTCTTTCACCTTATTATTCATTGATCAGAATTCATCACAAATGAAATTCTATGTATTCTACATTAGCGTGTAATTTAGTTAAATTTCGTATGTTGATATTAAAATGTGTTGATAACAGATAAAGTATATCGTAGACCAAATAAAAGTCTATCAATTTGACCTTTCTAAATATTCTATATGAATACAAAATTATATTTGCTTGAAGAAAGGTATGGTGGTTAGAATGCTGGTAGTGACCTATGAATATATTTACAGAATACTTCGTTTTTCAAGTGCGTTATATATATATATTCGTTGTTATGATATAATATTTTATAAACACAATTGATAATGCTACAGCTTTGAATCGATTTCAGAATACTTTTAAAAGAAATATTACAAACTAAATTTATTAATGAAATATCAGTTAAACTCGGCTGTTTATGTGAAGATGGATAGTGGCTAGCAGTGGAATTCAGAACGCGTATTTCGTCCTACTTGGGACTTGTCAGTTGGATGTACCTGGAAATCAGAGTTGATGTTCACTCTGGGGCTCGAACTTAAACACCACCGCGTTATCCACTTAGCTACTGAGTTCACTGCTAGTCACTATCCATCTTTGCGTATAATGCTTGTGAGTTAAGGCAATATTGAGGCAATACGCACAGTATGCACATATCCCAATAAGAGAGTGATGGATCGCAGTTCTAAACATCAATGCGGAAGATTCAAACAAACAATACTAAGTGAATTTAGACTGTTTATGGTTATAAAATAATGAAGGAATTTGCTTTTTTTTGTATTCTCTACCAGAAATATAAATATAGGTAAATCGTTTGTAAAAATCTATCCTTCATCCTGATTTATGTTATCCTCTATGCACTCCGGTATGTTTAGAATCAAACCAGTCTAGTGATCTTTAAAAAGATTCTTATTTGTTATTATCATGTGCTTTCATGGAAGCGCTGGCAGAATTCTATTGCTAAAGATACTAAAACTTTAATAGGGTAATTTCTTGATTATAGCATAGGTGTTTTATGGAGATTATAACATTTTCACATTTCAATTCACTAGCTGATTTTAGCGTTAGGTTGCGAGACGGGAGGTTCTGGACACGCACTGCTAGGGAGCTCCACACTGGGACGAGATGGTCGTCCAGTGCCTGCACGTTTTCGATGGTGGTCTAACTTAGATCAGTTTTTGATTTGAATTGTGAAAATTTCTTGGTACTGAGCATATCTTTTAGCACATGTTCATATCATTTGAAGAATCGTTGAGAAGCAGGTGGGATTTGGAAACTTTTCAACGATACAAGTTCACAACTTCCAATGAACTTCAACTGAAGGCATTTAGTTCTTAGTAAATTTCGCAGTCTTTATCGAAAGCTGTGACTTACGGGGTCAGTTCACCGAGAAGCATGATGTTTATCCTGCGGTTTCACTCGATTACAAGAGTTACGTTATTTTATCTACTGACCGAAGTTAACGAATGTGTACCACTGAATACTAACGCATGTCCCACAAAGTATTGTAAAAGTCTTTGTTTCAATATCGTGTGTGGTCAGTGATGCAGGCTGTTAAAATAGAGAGTCTACCTAATACTTTCTGCTTCCTAATAGTTCTACAGTTAATATCAACGGATGATAAAATCAATCATCTGCTTTGTATCTCAATCATTTGACTGTAAATATGGTGGATTCTGATGTCTCGACTCATTCAGGCTGATATCTAAATTAGAGTGGCTGATATAAGGAATTTTTGAATTGTATGAATATTGATTCTTTCTGTTGTAACTTGATGATTTGTTCTTAGGAATTTGTTTTATCTTAACTTTTCAGATTATCCCATGAATTTCTATCAATAAAATTAAAACATTTTAATCATGAAAGATCCAAATTATAAAGATACTAAAGTTTCATTGTCAAAATCCAAAGAATTCTTTATACATTATCAGTTGTTGATGTGGAAAAATTTCTTACTTCGTAAACGACGCCCTTGGTTTCTCTTAGCTGAAATCTTAGTCCCTTTGATGATCCCAATTATTTTAGTTGGAATGCGAACTGAATCACCACCAGTCAATGAGAACACATGCCATGTTCGTTCAGTAAATCTTCCAACTATGGGTTTATTCAGTTATCTACAGTCCATTGTTTGTAATTTCCTTTATCGTTGTCATTCTATAGATCCTGATAGCACTTCTCAACAGTATAATTATACTGTGTTTGGTAATTTACTTGAGAATATTTCTAGTATTGTTGGAGATTTGTTGACTGAAAATATGTAAGTATTATTTAATTAATATATATGTCATTTATCATCATATATTACCATATAAAAATTGATGTGTTCACAGTTATAAAACCTTCGGATAGTGTAATGAAACGATTACTGTCATTTAAAAATCGAGCGCATTTATACAGTTTATTTAAGGAAATTTGATAAACCACTTACTTATCTAGTTCAAAAATTAATGTATTGATGAAGGCAAAATAAATCAAAAAGGGATAGAGTATAGTACCGAATGAAGTATCAGTTCGCTCATTCCTTCGTATGCTGACGAAATGAAGAACTATTAGATTCACGTTCAGAATGAGGATAACTTATTTTTGAACCCTTGGAATACACTCAAGAAGTCTGTTAACTTAGATTTCTTCTAAAACAATCAATTGCCTATTATAAAAAATAAAAGTGTTCGGTTTATACACAATAAGAAATGTCACTGCAAATAAATGACCCAAAGTATTCTGACCAATGTCTACTTTCAAAAGGGGTTTTGTAAAGATTTTAGTAATTTAATAGTTGAGATCGTGAGTCAATTGAAGCTAGACCATCATGGAAAACCTGGAAGCATTGGACGTCTGTTTCGTCCTATTGTGAGACTCCTCGTGGATTCAACTATAAAATTACTAAAGTCTTCACAAAAGCTCTTCTCGTAATAATAATCATTGAATGCTCACTAGTGACTGGTTTCAAGAGGTATTCTCTGGAGTTCTAGTGAAAACCCGTGACCAGTGAAGTTCGACCGGGTCAGTTGTGAGATAGTAACTCACTGAAGACAATGGTAGATGTGTCGCTCAATTTCGTGGATTAGTTGGATTCGGACATTAATACCGTCGGATGCCGGCCCAGTGGTCTACAGAATAACTGTTCGTACGTGAGATCGAATGTCGTAGGTTGGAATCTCACGAGGCGGGATCGTGGATGCGCACTATTGAGGAGTTCCATAATAGGACGGAATGGCCGTCTAATGCTTCCAGATTTTTCATAGTGGTTCAGCCTCGATTGACTCATGAACTCAACTATATAATGTCTACTTTTTTAATTCGCGATGTTAATTTATCTGTCAACACAAATTGGACTATCTTTTTTCATCATACAAACAACGAATAATGAAACTATAAGAAACAGTTTCAGTTTTGAGTTTACGTTTCTTATAAATAATCGTTTTATTCGTTTAAAGGTCCCCGTCATATTGAAAGACTAGTATTTGAACGAAGAACATTCTTTTCGATAAATTCGCTTCAGGTTCTACAATTATATGGGTCAAAACCCATATTTATTCTGATCATGGATCTTAAAATTTCATTTAACATATACGCAGATTCAAGTTAACATTCTATCTGAGTCATATCAACATTAACAATTTTATTGTATTTTGTTTATCACAATCCTAAATTCACATGCTTTAAACGATGTAGTTTGCCCTAAACCTGGCCATTTTTCGGATTATTAATTTGGATATATTGAATTGTAGGAACCTGAAGAGAATTTATCGAAAAGAATATTCTTCGTTCAAATACTAATCATTTTATTCTTTGTTAATTAATAAAACGATTATCAAAGAAATTGTTGCCTATATGGAATTACTGGATTAATTAGTAGTATATAAACATTCAATATGTATTTAATATTATAAAATACTTTACTCAAGATATGAAATTGGTGACCTCATAAGAATCTGTCATTCAATATTTCAATTATTATCTTAAATAAAGCTTTGATCATTTTAAGTATCTTGAAAATCTAATAATTTTGACAATTTGATTGATATTACTCGGTATTGAACTTATCTAGATCAAAGCGTCTTTTTTTCTTTCGTTGTTGAATCGTTTCAATTGTGATATGCATGTTATTACATTTCAAGTTAAGCAGTAGATATAGGTTAAATACAATGTATGACGTGTATAGTTTAATATATATATATATATTGAAATGAGTATTTGATTGATAATGACTGTAAGAAAGCAGGTCACATTAAATAAATCTTACTTTTAGGTTGAAAATAATCCTTCTTTCATAATAATGTAATTGTAAACGGTCACGTTTGTTTATTGACAATGAATTTTAAGATCGTAATAACAGTTTCATTGTAATGATATGTTTGATACTTAGCAATAAAATACATTTGCATTATTACCAATGATTATAATCATATTAATTAGTTGAAATCTTAAAGATGCACAGTGAATAACTGAAGGGATGTATCAAGTTATTTAGTTGATGAGTTAATCATTGACACTGAAAAATGTTAAGTTATTATTGTTCAATATTTAGTTTAAGATTTTTTAAAGATGATATTATCTAGTATCTTATCAATAGTGTTACTATTTCGAAATTACTGTATCATTATAATTACTCAGTAGGTGTTGATATACGGGTATTTGATAGTTTCTGTATGTAGAATTAGTATGGATGTTTTGGAATTCTCAATGATTATTTATTATTTTGATAGTACTGAGCAACAATACCGGAGTGTTTAAGATGCGCTTCTCTCCCTCTAAATGCTTCACTTATCTTGGAAATCTAATCAGCCCAAATAGGTTGGTGTCTGACGAAATCTCTACACGGATTCGAAAACCTCGTTTGGCTTTTGTTAACTTACGTCACCTATGGCGAAGATGAAGTATCTGTCTATCAATTAAGGGACGAATGTACTGTGCGGCAGTTCGTTCTGTTCTACTTTACGGCTGCGAAACGTGGCCATCAACAGTAGAAGATACTCATAAGCTACTAGTACTTGACCACAGATGCTTTAGAAATATTGTCCGCATCTGCTGGGATCGCCGAGTAAGTAATAGTGAGGTTAGACGTAGGGTATTAGGGAATGATGGTAAATCAATTGATGAGGTTGTGAATCCTCATCGACTGAGATGGCTGGGTCACGTGGTACGTATGCCTGAACACCGATTACCACGACGCGCAATGCTGACGAGTGTTGGAGACGATGGAAGAAAGTTTGCGGAGGCCAAACTAAGAGGTGGGTCAGTGCTTGCAGTCATAAACTTCTGGCCTGAGCCACGTTGGTAGATGCAGACTACTCGGTTGGGGTCTGTGTGACTATCGTAACCAACATTTATAGACTGTGTAACATGGCTCAGAATCGATCACATTGGCGTAGGTGTATACACTCTCTATCTTCCCTTAAATTAAAATCGCTTCATATCTTTCTTTCTACGAACTAATTCTTTTTTCCTGTACTATGTCCTTATGTGCAGTCTTTCTTTTATATATTACCACCATTGAATTAACTACTTCTATGAATCCGGTGTTCATCTTTTTTGTACTAATGAGGTATGGCAACTTGGATCGATGCATGTATGTGCCTAGTACCACATTGTAGCTGATTGACTGATTCTTTTAAGCCAATAGAGTTTTGTATGAATCGTATAGTTGATATGTGTTTGTTGTTTGAACCTTCCTATTGACACTTACGAATTCAATTTATCAGTCTCTTTTTAATATATGTCGTACATATAATTAAAGAGTTATATATCGAGTGAAACGCACGTCCTGGATACCACTGCTAGCCAAATCCATCTCTGAATAAAAAATCATTTAACTGTTCGTTTCTGTTAGTTTAGCTTTAAATTGAGGTGAAGGTACCGAAACACAATTATTTGAGTTTTTTATTTTAACTAGGGATTATTTGGTAAATCAAGTATTTATGATAAGTCAGTGTTTATGAAGATACGATATGGAAGAAACTAATGAGGCTGATGTTAGACTTGCTGTCTTTAAATGATACTGATTAAATCAACAATTGGTTCATAAGAAAGTGATAGTGATTGAAAAAACTAATATATATGATTACATGCATAAGTGAACGAGATTTAAATCTATAAACTGACCGTTGAGTGAATAAATGATACTTTTCGCATACATCTCGTGTTGTTCCATGAAATGAAGTGGTGTTTGACTACACGACTTCAATTAGTTAAGTACCATAAACACCGGCAAATTCTATATTATATATTGAATGTCTATCGAGTTATGTACCAATTCATTTAGTTTAAACTCAACTGTAATGTCATTTTAATTTCATATGTAACCACAATAACTTTCAAAGTGCAAGAACGCTTGAAACATGGTCGTTCAATGAATGTTAGGTAGACGGGTTGATGGCAGTGTGAGATCTGTTACAAATTGTTGATTCTTGAAGAATTTATGAGCTTGGCTGTTGTATATACTAGTCCTCAGCTAATTAATTCAGAGGGACTTAGGAACACAAAAATGAAGACGTAGTTAACACAATCGTTTATTTCTACATTACTTACATACTTACGCCTGTTACCCCTCGTCGAGGAGCATAGGCCATTCACCAGCGTTCTCCGTCCAACTTTGTCCTGGACAATCTTTTCCAGTTCTTTCTAGTTGCTATACATCCATTTCTTATCTGCTTTTAGTTCTCGGAGCAGTGTGTTCTTTGTTCTTCCTCTTTTCTGTTTTCCTTCAGGATTCGAAGTTAGGGCTTGCCTGGTGAAGCACTTTGGTGATTTCCGTAATGTATGTCTTATTTACCTCTGACGTCTTTTGCTAATTTCCTCCACAATTGAAAGCTGGTTTGTCCTCCCATAGTAGGTTGTTGATGATGACATCCGACCAATGAACATTGAGTATAATTCATATACAAGTGTTTATAAATACTTTTACCTTTTGATGATGGTTTTGGTAGTGCTCCACGTCTCAGCTCCACACAGTAGGGCTGTCTTGACGTTCATATTGAATGTTGTGACTTTGCTTGGTTGACAGTTGTTTTGAGTTTCATGTGTTCTTCTATCGTGGGAATGTCGAAAACATTTCCCGGTACTGACGGTAGTGTGATGCCTCCGTAGCTTCACACTTTTTCGGATCTCCTTTTTTGGCACCTTGATTAGGTATCCTCCTTTCCAATCCATCAATATTTGTTCTTCTTCTCACGTCTTTATGAACAGAACATGAAGCATAATTGCAATTAATTTTATTGAGGTGTGTGCTACTAATTACGATAGATATAAGTAGTATATATCATCAACCGAGAGTAAAATGCCTAGAAGCAGAAGGTTAAGAGGATCGAACAGAACAGAACGAGAACAGAGAATGATTGCTGTGAAAATGAAAGATCCGTAAAGTCTGAGACGATTGACTGAAATTCTGCAACTTGAGTATTTACTGTATGGTCCTCAAATTTTACTAAGCGATTCTGGAATTTTGTGTTAAAATACATTCGATTGCCCCCACTAGTGTTCTCGTTCACTATATTATACCTGACTTCAAAACTTCAGATGATTCATCGTTAGGTCTTGCTGCTTTCTCACTATTTGTTGGTGGAGTGACACCTATGGGAAGGTCTGTGTGTACTGCTTCGATATTCAGTGGAGCTGGTCTATTCAAGAGTTCCTCGAATTATTCTACCTATCTCTTCCTATGTTCATGAATCTCGGTGATTGTCTTGCCTTTTTTCTTGATCGATCTCTCTTGTTTATTATATTTCCCTGCTAGTCTCTTCATTGTGTCACACAACTTTCTCATATTTTCTAATACAGCTTTTACCGCTGTCCTTGTTACCTCTTCCATGTATTTCTGCTTATCGGCTCTAATGTTCCTCTTCACTCGTTTGTTTCCTCTGTGTATTGAATTTGTGCCATTAATTTCTCTGCTCTTATTCGACTGATACCTTATAGGTAGACGATTTCACATTGAGACGGACCATAAACCCCTGCAGTGGTTGAAAACAGCAAGAGACCCCCGAGGGAAGTTGGCGCGATGGATGATACGCCTGCAAGAATACGATTTCAGTATCGGCCATGTTCCAGGAAAAGAAAACGTAATGGCAGATTACTTGTCAAGACCAGATATGGAAGCCGACCTGCCATTAACAGCATACGCGGTGAATAGTTTAGAGGGAGACCCATTAGAACTCGTCCGGCAGCAGAAAGCTGACCCTAACCTTCGAGAGGTAATCAGAGTGATAAAAGAGGGAGCAGACGTAGATAAACGAACAATGGACAAGGAGGTAATACCGAAGATGATATTAACTGACCAGGGTCCCTGTTTTGAAAGTGACGAGTTTAAAGCCCGTTTAAAGCAGTTTGGCATCAAGAGAATACGAACTACACCGTATCATCCTCAGACAAACGGGCTTACAGAGAGAAACAATCGAACGTTAAAGGAATGGTTAGCATCAAAAGGAGGAAATTGGGAGAAAGAGTTACCATTGATTTTGCTGGCACATCGTTCCTCCACACAAGGAACAACCAAGAAGTCACCTTTCTTGCTCATGTATGGCAGACAACCACGACTTCCAATGGATAATAAAACCTGGCCACAACAACAGAAGTGGACGACAACAAGGTTAAGAAAAGAGAGTAGAGAGGCAATAAGGAACGTGGAAAAGAAACAAATATCAGACACAAAGAGAGCAGAACAACAGAGGAGAACGTGGAAACCCTTTGCAGTGGGGGACCTAGTAAAGTGTAGAGAACGAAAAAGTACCATAGCAGGGGGAGCAGGGTCGGGGAAGCTGGCTCCAAAATGGGAAGGACCGTATGTAATCACGGAGAGACGCGGCTCGGTCTACACGATCCGGAGAGAAGACAAGCAGAAGCGCGTAAATGCTAGTCAACTACAGAGATGGTTTCAAGATCATCATGGGTGTGAATCACGAAAAGCACCAAAGAACACAGCGGTACGGAGATCAGAAAGACTACGACAGCAACTTCTTAAAAGGGGGGACGAGTGTGGTGCGTGCTACTTATATTGATATAAGTAGTATATAACGTGAGTCAAAAGAACGTAATGGCTGGGAGCAGAAGATGGAGAAGATCAAGAAAAGAAGAGCGAGAAAACAATGGAATTTGTAAGAAATCGCATGAGCAATGAAATGCGAGACAATGGATTGATGTTTGCAACAGCAACAGCCCGGTTTGATATGATAGAATGATATTTTGCAAATTAACGATTTACTATATGGTTTTCCTATTTTACCAAGTAATTCTGTAATTTGTCCTAAATACAATCTGGCTGTCCTCCCCCGTGTTCTTCTTCACTACAATGCTACTTACTGTCTTTGCGTTTTTCCTTTCTTGAATATTGTCCAGGGTTTCGATAGAGATCCGTTCGTTATGTTGATGCTTGTTGCGGCCCAGCACCTCCTGACAAGCTGAAGTTATTGCTTTTTTGATCTTTTTCCAGTTGTCCCCTATAGTATTTTGTTATTCTTTGATCACATCATGTAAGGCTTGGAACCTGTTGTTGAGAGTTATCTTGAATTAGTTCATTTTATCAGTATGTCGATGAAAGTCTGTATTGAACCTTTGTACTGCTGTCTTTCCAGCTGTCCAATGTTTTTAGACTCAGTTTCATCTTGGGCAGAATCAGGTAGTGACCTGAAGCTATGTCAGCTCCTCTTCTTGTTCTCACGTCTTCCATTGTCCTTGTGAATTTTTTACTGATACAAATGTGATCTATCTGGTTCTCCATGGTGCGATCCGGAGAGACCCATGTAGTTTTATGTGGGAATATTGTTGAATGCACGTAAATTTGCAAATCTCTCTCCACTCTCGTTTTTTCCCCCAGTCCATATCGTCCCATGATATCTTCATATCCGGCGTCATCCATTCCGACTTTGGCGTTTAGGTCTCCCATCAGGATGGTGAGATCCTTTCTTGTGCACTTGGCTATGATTGATTTCAACCTCTCATAAAACTGATCTTTATCATCGTCGTTACTACCATTTTTGGGTGCATAAGATTGGATGAAATTCATCGTGATTCCCTCCATCTTTGTTTTGAATGATGCTTTGATGGTTCTGGATCCATGATATTCCAATTCTATAAGTGCATTACAAGCTTCTTCGGATAGCATCAGAGCAACTCCCTGAGTACGTGAAGCATCTTCCTATTCGTGATAGGAGTACAGCAGCATCTTTGCTGTGCAATATGAGTTAAGTGCGTTTCTCTTATTTTGAGTATTATGAAGTTGTATCACTTTATTTCTGTTGCTATTCGACTGGTCTTCCCGGTCTCCCATATTGACCGGACGTTCCATGTACCCATAAAAATTGTTGCTCTGGTTGTTAAGCATCTAGAAATTAAAAATATTATTAATGTATTATTCGATTACTAGACTATTTATAAATTAACATAGTTGAACGGTCCTTCTATTGTGTAATCGTAACAGAGTTAAAGAAGCTATTTAAACAAATTTAATTATTATATCATTATAGAGTTGTGAAGATTTCTGAGTTTTAATTGAGATCATTAACTGACCAATGGTAGAACAACACTAAAAACTTGAAAGCACTAAATGGCGTTTTATCTCAATATAAGACTTTTTAGTAGTGCGTATCCACTTAAGATCCTGGATTCGAATCCTACTTGCAAGATTGTAGATGCGTACTGTTGAGTAGTCCCATACTAGAGCGAAAAGGTCATCTATTGCTTTCAGATTCTTAATGGTACCCTAACATTGATCAATTCATGATCTCAACTAATTATTATAAATTCCAAGTTATCAATGTTAATAACGTATTACTAAACATAATGCAGTGAACACAAGTGGGGAAAACCGAATGTATTTGAACACAAAATCACAGAATATCTCACTAAAATCTGAGAACCATACAGTAAATACTTTATTCACAAAATATCAATCAATTGTCTCAGACTTCATTGTCAACAGGTTTTCGCATTAATAATTCGTTGTTTTCGTTCTCTTTTCTTTGATTTCATTAACCTTCTACCATCATGTATTTCACTTTCGTTTGATGATATAAACTACTTATCTCTATCGACATCAGTAACACATAACACAATACCATTAATAAAAACATGGGTTATTGATCCATATTTTTTTAAAATAAATGAGAAACGCATATCACTTATAATAAACTGTTATTAATATCAAATAGTTCGGTGAGACTATAATTTATGGACAACCTTTGAGCGACGCTAAATTGATCTTGAGAATGTTCACATACTAACTAGGACCGAATGAGAGTTATAAACAATGGTGAGGAACTAGAAATAAGATTCACTGTTGATAATTAAGTATTAGGACTTAGATTTATGGTTTTAATCACGAACGGACATAAACTAAAATGCCAAAAACACTGTTTAACCAAATGTATGAATGAATTTTGCACTAAAATCCAAGAGCTTTTATGTTATATCTGATTGGTTCATCTATAAATTATAGTGTCGTCGATGGTTCATCAAAATTAAACAAGTAAATGAGTAATAAACAAAAGAAGATCACATAGTTATTTGTTTTTCATTCATTATTTCTGCATTTTCATACCAATTACTTTCTACTTCCATTCTTTCGTTCTCAATCTTCTACTTAAATACATTCTATTTTTGACTTTTGTTTCATTCTACTTATATCAATATAAGTAGCTCATATCATAAAACAAAATATTATTATGAATAATGATTATGTTTTCTAAAACATTTCTTTTTTATTTATTAGAACAAAAGATTTTCAACATTATAATATTTCAAATTTTTTAAAATTTATGAATGATCCCAATAGTCAATCATTAAAACAATTAAAATTTATTCTATTCAATATTCAACAAATTTATCAAGATATTTTCAATGAATTAATTTATGAAAATGATAATACAAATGAAAGTAATAATAATAATCATCATCATAATGATAATAATCAATTAAATGAATTACATAATAAAACAATCAATTTTGGTATATTTAATATAACAATTAAACAAATTTATTGGTTATCAACTATATCCCGATTTATATGCGGTACAAAAACATCACATTTAAATGATATTGGCCAATTAATGGAATTTATAAAAGATATTGATTTTACTAATTTATTTGATATAGAAAAAAAATTAATCCGAATTCAACGTTCATTACCATTAATAACACCAATGAATTCTATGAATTCTATCAATAATAATTATAAAATTAATTGTATTTCATTACAAAAATTATTACATAATAAATTATTTATACAATATACTGGACGTATAAGATTTTTATTAAATGGTTATATATTTTATTATCCTGTAAATCAATGGACAAATGAAATTATGTATAGAGTAATGGAACCGCAACGTTTATTATTATTCTTTAAAAATACATTAAAACAATATCAATTACATACTAAGCCAATTTTAAATTATTATTTATCCAATACATCATTATTAATACAAGTTAGACATTTATTAAATCTTTGTATATTACATTCTAATAATCATAATAACAGTCATACAATATTATATAATACTATTCGAAATATGTGTAAACAGGGATTATATTGGTTAAGTCCTGAAATAAACAATTATACAAATGAAACAAATGATTTATTAAATAAACCAATTATTTTTAATCGAATTAATAATATCATTGATATAATGATACAATTATTAGATTGTTTTCCCTTAGCAACAAATATATACGGTGTAAATAATGAAACAAATTTTAATTTACTTATGGATTTATTTAAATCACAAGTACATCCAATTGTTCAAGGTATTATATTTAATAATACAATATTTTCATCAATTAATCATAATAATTATACATTGGATATGTTAAAAAATTCATCAACTATAGTAACAATACGTCAAAGTTCCTATCTTATAGATGATACAAATAATTATAAAGTATTAGATCATACATGGCATCCAGGACCACGTAATAATGTAAATGATGGTGATACAAAATATTTTACAAGTGGTTTTTTAGATATACAAGATTTAATTAGTAATGCAATTATAGAAATATCTAATAATTTACCAGAACGTATTCAACGTTTAAATAATTCATGGAATATATGGAATACATCCTCATCATCATCTTCATCAATGGATTTATTGATTGGGAAACAAATGAAATTTTTTCCAACTACATGTTATATAAATGATAAATTTTTATATAAAATAACAAAATTATTACCACAATTATTAATTTTAACATGGATATTAACAGCAATGTTATTAACAAAATATATTGTAGAAGAAAAAGAATTATATATTAAAGAATTTACTAAAATTATGGGTTTTACTAATATTATACATTGGTTTAGTTGGTTTAGTAGTACATTGATAGTTGTATTACCTATTACTATTATTATTACAATTATATTAAAATATGGTAATATTATTATATTAAGTAATATATTTATTATATTTTTATTATTTATATCTTATATTATATCAATTATAATGTTTTGTTTTTTATGTTCAATATTTTTTTATAAAGCTAATTTAAGTGCTATTATAACTGGTTTATTTTATTTTATATTATATATACCATTGCCAATTATATTAATGAATGAAAAATGGATTACAGAAGAATTAATTATATTTATATCATTATCAAATCAAGTAGCATTTTGTTTAGGTTTATATTCATTATTAAGATCAGAATCACAAGGTTTTGGTACACAATGGAATAATATATGGCATATTAAATTAAGTGATTCATTATATTCACCTGGTAAATGTATACTAATGTTATGGATTGATTCTATATTATATTTATGTATAACATTATTAATAGAATGGATTATATCAAACAATCATTATATATATCAATTATTTTATTCAAGAATTAAATATCAAAACTGGAAGATAATCAAAAAGAATCATGAAAAGAATCCTATCGATTCAATGAATAATAATAATAATAATGTTTATGAAGAAAGTGGGAAATTGCCAATATGTATTGAATCAAATACAGAATGTTTACCAATTAGTATATCTGTAAAAAATATTAGTAAAATTTATACTAAAAATAATAAACCAGCATTAAATCAATTAACTGTTGATTTTTATACAAATCAAATTACATCATTATTAGGACATAATGGATCAGGTAAATCAACATTAATATCTATTTTAACTGGTATTCATAAACCATCCAATGGTACAGCATATATTTGTGGTTATAATATCTATAATCAAATGAATATAATACGTACTAATTTAGGTTATTGTCCACAACATAATATATTATTTGATTATTTCACAGTTATTGAACATATAAAATTTTATGCTAAATTAAAAGGTTTTAATAATGAACAAATGAATATAGAAATACAATATTTTATTAAATTATTAAATTTAAATAATAAATTAAATGATCAAGTAAAATACTTATCTGGTGGACAAAAACGTAAATTATCTATAGCTATAGCATTTATTGGTCATTCATCAATTATATTATTAGATGAACCAACTACTGGTATTGATCCATATTCACGTAGATCAATATGGGATTTAATTATTAAAATGAAATTAAATAAAACAATTATTATAACAACACATCATATGGATGAAGCAGATATTTTAGGTGATCGTATAGCTATTATATCACAAGGTCAATTAAAATGTTATGGTTCTAGTTTATATTTAAAATCAATATATAATCAAGGTTATTATTTAATATTAGAACGTCAAAATCAATCGATTAATAATGATTCTATAGAAAGTTATCATAATAATGATATATTAATCAATAAATCTATCAATTATATCATTAATTATTTAAAACAATATATTAATGATATACATTTAATTGATTATAATCAAAATGAATTCATATTTCGTATACCAATCCATAATGTTATTGATAATTCATTAAGTCATTTATTGAAACAATTTGAAAATCAACAATCTAATAATGAACAAATGAAATTACCGATTGAATTAATATCACATGGTATAATTAGTTATGGATTAACAGATACTTCATTAGAGGAAATATTTCTTAGTATAGCGGATGATCCTGCAATGTTATCAAAGAATTCAAATAATTCATTACGTGATCATATTACAATAACTAATAATCAAAATGATAATCAATATGAAATTGATAAAAATCAAATCAATACATCAATGAATCGAATACAAGAACAACAACAACAACAAGAAACGTTAACTGATACTAAGTTACATGAATCGAATTTAACAGATATAGGCCAAATTTCATCATCATCATCGACAACAACAACATTATTACGTCATCTTAATCATAAACATGATTATAAAATAAATAAATTAAAACAATCTAATGATATAATCAATAATAAATCAATATTAAATGAAAATATACCATTATTACAATCTAATATAAAACAACAAATGAAAGCAATGTTTATAAAACGTTTACATTATTTTAAACGATCTAAATTAAGTATATTTATTGAATTTATATTACCTATATGTGTACTTATTTTAGCATTAAAATCATCACAATTTTTTATTAAAACAACATTATATAAACCAATGATTATAACACCATGGCTTATGATAAATAATAAAAATAAATTACCATTAAATACATTTTATGAAAATAATTTATATGAATTAAATGATCCAATTGAAAATTTAATGAATCAATCACAACTCTTTAAATCTATATTAAATATAGGATGGAATTATGAGAATGCATTAAAAAAACCATTAGGATGGACTGGTATAGGTTGTTTGCCTAAAGAAACATTAAAAAATATTAATGGATATTATAAAATCTATGATCAATGTAATTTGTCTAATATAAAAATAATGAAAACAGATTTAACTTATAATGAAATGAAATATATACGTTCTATTCAATCTATTGATTGTTCATGTAATTTATCATGTTCCATAAATAGTTATACATCTATTGACCAACAACCAAGTTTTAGAATTTTACCAACTAAAGATATTTTCTATAATTTAACATCATTTAAAGTATCAAATTATTTAATGAATACACAATATCAATATATAAGACAAAGATATGGTGGTTTAAGTTATCATACATTTAATTATCCATCATTTCGTAAAATTTCTAAATATTTATTAAATTCAAATCATTTATTTATACATTTATTAACAAATACTACTAGTATCTATGATATAAATAATAATTTAATTAAAAAAGATACTTTTTGGATTGATTTAATAACATTTCTAAAATTATCATTACCATCTATATCATATTTACGTATATGGTTTAATAATAAAGGTTATGTATCTGGTCCAGCTTATTTAAATTCATTACATAATTTACAATTAAATATGTTATTAAATAATTATAATAATTTAACTAATATTATATTTATTAATTATCCATTATCATTATCAAATCATAATGATCATAGTTTAGGTTTATCTAAAGAATTATTAATTGATTTAACATTATCATTATTTACATTACTTAGTTTATCCTTAATACCAGCTAGTTTTATATCATTTTTAATTAAAGAAAATAATATTGGTTCAAAACATTTACAAATTGTATCAGGTTTAAAACCAATGATCTATTGGTTAACATCATATTTATGGGATATTATGAATTATATTATATGTGGTTTATTATGTATTATAATATTTATTATATTTGAAAAATTTGCTTATATTCATTCCGATGTTATTTATGCATTTATTTTATTAATTTTATTATATGGTATAGCTATTATACCAATGTTATATATGACAACATATTTTATTACATCATCAAGTACATCATTAGTAATATTATCTATATTTAATTTGCTAATTGGTTCTATTACATGTATGTGTACTTTGATATTAGATGATTTTTCTAAAAATAATCTTTTATTAGAAATAATTAATAATATATTAAAATATATATTTACTATATTTCCACAATATTGTTTAAGTCGTGGTTTATTTGATTTAGCTAAACGTTATTATATTATGAATACTATTAAACAATATACAAAAGATATCAAGAAATCATCATTATCATCATCATCATCATTATCATGGATAGATTATAATACAAATCCATTACATTGGAATTTACTTGGTCATAAATTATTTGCATTATTCATTGAAGCATGTTTATTTTTTTTATTTGTTTTATTAAAAGAAAATAAATTTTTTATACAATCCATTAAATATTATTTTTATATTAATTATCCAAAATTATTCATTAAACATCATAAGTTATTAATGAAAAAACTTAATCAAATGAAATCGAATCATAATGTTAATGATAATGATAATGATCAAAGTCATCATATTAATCAATCAATGATTGATAATAATAATAATAATAATAATGAGGAGGAGGAGGATAAAGAGAATAATTCGGAAGATGAAGATGTACATGCTGAAAGATTACGTATTTCAAAGGTATATGTTTTAGTTTTATTATTAGTGTTGTTGAAATTTTTTTATAAGACTTTTATCATCTATTCAAAAGGGTGGCCTACTTGAGCATCTGGGCTACCTGTTTCTGCCATCTAGATATTTCAACAAGTTATCTATTTTTTTTGTTTATTTTAATATATCATTATGTCTTTTAATCGTATAATCTATTCTGCTGCGTTTCTGAAAAGTGTACAACCTTTCGTTGTTAAAGTTACAAAAAACTTAATAAGAGACAATATGGTTGCTGGCAATATACAACGAAAAGAATGCACATTATTCAGATGTTCATTTACTGAACTGCTAACATCTAACTGGAGATCACTCAATATTTATCGCCAGGACCGACCAAGAAGAAAAAAACGGAAACTTATTGAAATACTTTGCGCTGAGAATTCTATATTGTACCAAAAATATAATATTGAATAAAGCTGATGATAATAATAATAATATTTAATTATAATATGATGTTATTGAGAAATATGAATGGATCAATATTGAATATGCTAAGCATTGATATAAAGCTAGTGGTTCTGTCTATTTAAATATACTGATATTCATTGTTGATGTATTTGTTTGTTAAAGTAAATATTATACATCAGATATTGTTCAGTGAAATTGCTTGTAATTATTAATTCTATATTGGTATATTGTATTATTAAAGTTAAGTATATAGACAATAGATTTATTGTCACGAAAATTAATGTTTTGTGATTAGTGTTATATCCGAGCGAAGATTAAATCACGAGCAACTTCTGAGAACTATTAATGGATTAATATTTTATATATATTGTTATTGTATAACTATTCAGCAACTAGACTGTGTGCATCCCTATTCCTCTTAATATAAGCTTTATTTTGACCTATAATTTATTATTGTACGATTTACTGTTCGTAACCTATATCCAGTTTATTGACTACTGTCTCCCACGTTCACAGTCACCTTTTGAATTTATTGTGTACAAGTGTTATTTCTTATTTTATGGTTCGTTGCGGTCTGTTTGGTTGATATATAAACCTAGTATGTCTGAAATAAATTATTCGATTCGATTCGCATAGTGAGAGCTGGAATTGATGTTCTGAATTCAAGTGGACGGGCTAGACGGACGTAGTACCAATAAGGACGCTAGGCTGCTCATACCAGTCGAACGTCATTGGTTTGGCACAGTGCTAAGATTGTATAAGTCGTATTTTGATTGGTGGGCAAATCACGTGATAAAAAGCCGGACATAAAGTCATAACAATTGGGAAAATTTACCCATTAATAAAGATATTGTCATAATTATTTGATAAAGAAAAAAACTTCTAGAGCGTTGTGCAGTATATTAAAGATGAATAGTGCCTTGCAGTGGAATGCAGTGTGACGCACGTTCCCACCTATTTGGGACTCGTCAGATGGATATACCTGCATCTCAGATTTGATGCTCACTCTGAAACTCAAGCTCAGTACCGTTCGCTTCAGACGCCATCGTATTATTCAAGTAAAACATAACCAAGTGAATTAAACTTCACCCCACTGCACAAGCATGTGGGTATCAGGACTCAGTAGCTAAGAGGATAACGTGACGGCGTTCGAAGAGAACAGTACTGGGTTTGAGTTCCAGAGTGAACATCAATTCTGAGATGCAGGTACATCCATCTGACGAGTCCTAAATGGGAGGAAACGCGCGTCTTGCATTCCACAGCTAGCCACTATCCATCTTTGCTTACAATGCTTGTAAATTAAAACAATATTGAGACAATACTCACAGCATGCACTTTTGCCAATAAGAGACTGATCAATTGCAGTCTTAAACATGAATGGTAAGATTCAAATAAAACAATACCAAGTGAACTGTACAGTATAGCTACAATATCACAAATCAACCCATTTTTGAAATTTATTAAAAATTTATGTTTTCACAATTTCCTATGTTATCAACTAGTTCGAATGACTTATCATTCAACTTGAAATTCTAAAAATCAAATAAATTGGATAGTTTATTAACTCCATCAATGTTCGTATCGTACGTATAAAAGAACCAGGTATCTAAGATTTATCGGATGAAAGATAAATATCCCACTTAAATTCATTTATTAAGAAAGTAGAAACGATAGTAAGTTATATTTTACACTTCAAGTTTTGTTGTTTTATACTACTTATTACACCAGGGCGTTTGTTTCCTTTATTCACATATTATATACTATTTATGAGTAACTAGAATTAAATAAGGAACGTTTACGTTCTTCTTATAATATCAGATTATTTACTTTCATTTATTCCAGTAACAAAATATGGTCACATTTGATTCTCTGAAGGCCACTACTATGATCATCTTCATTTTTCTTCAGTTGAGTTGACACTAATCATACTGTTCACTCTGAAGTATGAGTGCAATTCACTGAATTTTCACTCATTATTTAGACCGCCACCATCAGAAGCGTCCAGAAAATCATTTTCTTTTTAAAAGTGATGTAAAGACAATTGATTGATCTGTGTTGACCCCTTCTCATCGTTTCCAACAAATGTCTTACAGTTGAGTATCTTGTACATGATTTTACATTAACACATTACTAAATGTAATTGTTCATGATAATGTATACACTACGTACATGATTTCGTCAAAAATAAACAATAATTTCGTCCATTAATTTTCATGCTTTTACGAATAGTCAAATAAAATTCTTCTCCATTGTTCTGCTTGATTTCATTTTGTCTTGAACCAGACTCTACATTTGTTATTTAACGCTAGTCGATGACGTTTCACTATTAGTTTACGTTAACATTCTTTGAAAATCTCTTCACCTTACATAAAGCTTTCTGTTTAATTCCATTGACACGGATTTGATACAAGATATATTCCATGATTATCAGCTTTACTTGTAAAGGTTTGTACTTTACTAACTTTCTGTACTGTGGGTTGATGAATCTCTGTTACGTTCATGCTAAGCAAATCGTCTCAATATTGCATCTTAGTTTATATCTGTTAACATATTTATATTGTAGATAGTATTGGAATCCAAACTGTACGATTCATTCTACTTCGGAATGCTTAGTATTCAGACCGAAAATTATTGCGTTCAAATCTTGATTTAAAAATCAGTAGTGGAGTCCAGATACATCTAGCTGACAGATCACAAATACAGAGAAACAAGCTTACTGGATTGTGCTACTAGACACTTTTCAACTTTGATGTTAATTTTACTATTCTTTTTACCTCTTCAGTAGCGTCCCTGTGATTATAAGGCTTCACTATAAATAGTTAAATAATCGATATTTATGAATATTTATCAACTAAATTCATTCACCCTTGTTGCTAGTAATTGCTACTCTGGAGGTTTGTTATTCACATATGGAGACGACGGTGCGAAATCCTATTCTTGATGTCAGTCATTACTGCTGTGAAGTATAATACGAGAAAGAAATGGCAGCCAAGTGCCCTCAGTTTTCAATGATTATCCAATAGAGATATGTTTGTGATATCAAATTTAATTACATCTATTAATGTAATACTACAAATTTACTGAATGTAATGATGACAACCATTCAAACTAGTTAATAAAGAAAATAAAATCCTAGAAATAGTCTTTTTGACTTTTAAATAAATTAGGGATTTTCTAAAACATCATGGTGGTTGGTTCATTCTCAATGTGAAATGAATTCGTTTGAATAAATAATAATGAAACCCTTACAATACTTAACAGTTGTTTCACTATTCTTCATAAGCATGTAGTTTTATCAAGATAACATGTTCAAGCAGTTCTAACAATTAAGCTAATAGGGAGTAATTCATATTTTATTATACTTTAATTAGTTTACACGACTATATGGATAGTTATCAATAAAGGATTGTGAAGATCATTATGTTTTTCATTGAGATCATAAACCGGATTGACGTTAGTCCACCATTGAAAACCTGGAAGCATTCATCTCCACAACGAATAATTAGTTTATAGGATACATATATGGTCAAATGAAAAACATTCCTGACGAATTGTTATGATTGATATTTTGAGTGAAAACCTTTATTAATTTTGCGCATAGAAAATGAATTTTCAACTTTGAAATCTCATGTTTAAAGACTTTGCTGAATATTTAATGATCTAAGTGTGCTTTAAACACGGTTAAGGATCTTCAGTGATTGACAATATTAACACAGATTTCATAAGTGAGCTTTCGATGCAAAGTGATTGGCACACTTCAATATCTGCTTTCAATACATTTAAGCATAAATGTTTTCATTGAAACCATCAATTGTTTATGGAATATATGCTATATCATTTGAATATTGTCTTCTATTTTTAATTAGGCTGACAAAGAAGGTTATATCAATTCTCTATGTTCAGTTGCAGTTATTAATTTAACTAAATTTTTCCCTCGGAAGAAGAAACCATCTGTTAATCGTTTAACATTTGGAGTTCGTCCAGGAGAATGTTTTGGATTACTTGGAGTAAATGGAGCAGGTAAAACTACCACATTTAATATGATTACTGGTAAACTACATCCATCCATGGGAACTGTATATGTCAATGGATTCAATGTAGTTACACAAACTAAGAATGCACTGAAAAATCTAGGATATTGTCCACAATTTGATGCTGTTCATGATCTTTTAACTGGTCGAGAAACACTTACTTTATATGCTCGTTTACGTGGTTTTCCTGAAAAACAAATTTCTACAACTGTTAATGAATTATTACAAAATATGGGTTTATTACCATATGCCGATCGTATTACATCAGTTTATTCAGGTGGTAATCTTAGAAAATTATCAACTGCAATTGCTATAATTGGTAAACCACAAGTTATATTACTTGATGAACCAACTAGTGGAATGGATCCAATTGGTAAACGTTTTATGTGGGATCAAATTATATCACTTATTAAAGATGGTCGATCTATTATATTAACAACTCATAGTATGGAAGAATGTGAAGTATTATGTCAATCAATTGGTATTATGATTAATGGACAATTAAAATGTTTTGGTAGTATACAACATTTAAAAAATCGTTATGGTAATGGTTATCATGTTGAAATACGTTTAAATCATTTAGTAACAATTGAACAAATTAATCAATTAAAAAATAAATTTAATAAAACATTTCCTCATTCAATATTAAATGAATTACAATCACATTATTATGAATATCAAATGAATAAACATATTCAATTATCAATATTATTTAAATTATTAAATAAAATGCAATTCAATCATTATATTGAACATTATTCAGTAAAACAAACAACATTAGATCAAGTATTTGTTAATTTTTCACGTAATACAAATAAATAAATAAAACTACAAATACTACTGAATTAATGAAATAGAATATTGAATGTTTTTTTTTTTAAAAAAAAAAATATATCCCCCTTTATTATTTTTCTATTGAGATGCATTTATTTCAATTGTATTACGATGCGGCATAGTAACATGAATTGATTTATGTATGTATGTATGTATGTATGTACGAAGTTCTATGTTGTTGCTGACTGATTGATTAACTGATTATGATCATATAACAATCATGAATTGTATAAGTGATTCTTAATATTATTATGAAGTAGAAATTAATGATATTTACTTAGTCATTTACGCTTATGACTCTTAATGGAGTATCGGCCGCAGTCTAGTACTCTTTAAGTTACTTTGTTCTAAGTCTTCCTTTCTAGTTCTGGTTAAATTTTTTTCGTTCATTCTATTCATGTTTATCTCTATTTTTGGTCTTCCTCTTTACATTTTTGGGGCTTTGAGGAGTCCAAGTCAGGGCAAATCAATAACATATACACACATATATATATATATATATATATGTTAATATTCTTGAACATTCAATTGCTTTTCTCTTTCTTAAAAAAAACAAACAAACAATTTTGATAAATATTTTTTATTATATGAAACAATCAAGTAAGTTTTAGAAAAAAAATTAGTTTTTTTGTTTGTTTATTTGTTTATTATCAAATGTATTATTTTTCAACCATTTTCAACTGTTGTTTACTTCAAGTATTAAATAAGTAATCATCGTATCTCAGATTTGTTCGATCGTTGTATACGAATAGCTTCTAATATATTGAGTCTTCCAAAAACAGGAAATAATCGAGAATGAATAAGAATGTATTATTGAAATAGATAATATCAATTATATAGTTGTGTATGAAACATTTATCATTTAATACAAATATAACATTTAGTTTTATTATTATTATTCTTTATCAAAATCAATAAGTCAATAACAGTATTAGAAGGAGTTTTGTGGAGATTGTAGTAATTTAAACAATTGAGATCATGAGTCAATTGAAGCTAGACCACCATAGAAAACCTGGAAGCACTGGACGGCCGTTTCGTCCTATTGTGGGACACCTCAGCGGTGCTCATCCACGACCTCGCCTGGCGGGATTCGAACCCAGGACATATCAATTGACTCACGATCTCTACTGTTTAACTTACTACAATCTCCACAAAACCCCTTTTAGTACTAATCACTATATGATCACTAGTGACTGGCTTCAAGAGGTATATACTGGAGTTCTAGTGAGAACCAGTGACCAGTGGAGTTCAACCGGGTCAGTTGTGAGGTAGTAACTCACTGATGACAAAGGTGGATATGTCGCTCGATTTCGTGGATTAGTTGAAGTTAGACATTAACACCGTTGGATGATGGCTCAGTGGTCTAGTTGGTTAAGGGGCTGGCACGAGACTGATAGGTCGTGTGTTCGAATCCCACCAGGCGAGGTCGTGGATGCTCACTGCTGAGGAGTACCACAATTGGACGAAACGGCCGTCTAGTGCTTGCAGGTTTTCCATGGTGGTCTAGCTTCAATTGACTCATGATCTCAACTGTTTCAATCACAGTATTAAATTAGTGTAACATAATCTGATGATAAGTTCAGGTGAAATTTCAAGTTCTGTAGAAAATTTATTTCAGTGATAATTTAGTGAACAAGAACATAAGTGGGAACATTCGAATGTATTTGAGCACAAAATTACAGAATATCTCACTAAAATCTGAGAACAATACAGTCAATATTTAATTTGTAAATTATCAATCCATCATGTGAAACTTGACTGTTCCTGTTGCAAACATCAATTCATTATCTCAGATTTCATTGTTCATGCATTTTCATACCAATTGCATTCTGTTCCTGTTCTTTCCTCATCGACCTTCTATTGAAATACATTTTATGCCTGACCACCGTTATTTACTACCTATGTGGATATAAGGAAACCAGAACAAAATAGTAACTAAGTGATGTATCAAAATTTGACTCATGATTGAATCTTTAGAATAAAATTAAAATTCTCCAGTGTTCTAATGTTGAGAGATTAATACCTCTGCTTTTAATCGTGATGAATTAATTGTAAGTTCCGAAAAGTACTGTCTCGTAAACCTATATAGTTCATTAGAACAGATTTGATAATAATAATTAAGTGATTATGAAAAATTATCTGTATAGAGTTAAGGTGATTGCTGAGTTTTAATTGATATCATGGACGAATGAATGTTAGACCATCATTGAAAACCTGTAAGCACTTGACAGCCGTTCCACTCTGTTACGGGACTCCTCATCAGTGTGCATCCACGATCTTGCATGTGGGACTGAGATCCAGGACTAATCGATCTCGTGCGCAAACACTCACTCTCCAAACCACTGAATCAATATCTAACGGTGTTCATATCTAACTTCAAACAATTCACGATATTGCACGACTGTCCACCATTGTCTTCAGTCAGTAACTACCTCTAAAACAGAAGAAAATAAAGCTGTCAGTATTGACCCACTGAAGATAATGTGATAGGAAAATAGGGCGTGTTATCAATTCAGTTGTTGGTATCCTAAGTTAATGAAATTATATCTTCAACATTATTGGCGACCGAACTAGTGTGCATTTCAAATGAAACGTAACCATTACTAACGTAAGATTATGTAACTTGACTAAATCAATAAAATCATAAAAGTATTAATTTCATGTTCTGAGTTATTTCATCTCATTATCGAACGAATAATATTTATGATATTAAAGTTTCCATAGCTGCTTGTACTTAAAAAAAATAATTTCTTCAAAATGTAGTATTTTTATAGTAGACTTTATTAATATTAGAAGAATAGAACAGATCAATTAGTAAATCAGAATTCTGGTATGTTTACTTTAAGTTTTGAAGAATTATCGATAGATTTTTTATCAGAACTAAGTATTAGATAAATAGATAGATTGCCAAATTTATTCATGTGACATGTTAGTTATGACTCTAATAGGAAAACAATAATATGAGTTCATAATAAAAATCAATTAACTTTACTAGATTAACTTGAGAGACCTTATTGCATGAAGACTTAATAAGTAATTATAGAATACTCATTATTATTCGAACGCCATATTACTCAAATTTAGTTGATCAAAACTCTTAACTTTTACTCTTTGTTATTCAAATTTATCAACATCATCATAGGGCAATACTTGATAATTGTTGACACAGTCTACATCGAACTAGTCAATTTAAGATAATAGAATAAATTAAAATATATTCCTGTTTAGATCTAGATATTCTGAAAATGTCACTGATTAGCTTTAACACAATCGAAAAAACTTTATATTTTAATAATTTAGATCTATTCTAAACCAGTTATCCACCCTAAACAATGGATGAAGGGTTGAGGAAGATCGTGGATCGATTGAAGTTAAACATTAACACCGTTAGATGTTGGCTCGGTAATTTAGAGATTAAGCGTTCGTGCACGAGACTGAAGGTTCTTGATTCCAGTCCCACGTACAGGATCGTGTTTGTGCAATATTGAGGAGTTCTATACCACAACGAAACGGTCATCCACTACTTTCAGGTTCTCAATGATAATCTAGTTAAAATATTACTACAATCTCCACAAATCCCCATTTCGATAATTACATATACTATAAGGGGTTTTTGTGCATACTATAGTACTTTAATGGTTGAATCCATGAGTCAATTGAAGCTAGACCACCATAGAAAACCTGAAAGCACTAGACAGCGGTCCCGTCCTATTGTTGGACTCCTTAGCAGTAAGCATCCACAATCCCGCCCTGCGGGATTCGAACCCAGGACCTATCAGTCTCGTACGCGAGCGATCAACCTCTAGACCACTGAGCTCTCATCATACGGTGTTAATGTCTAACTTCAATCGATCTATGAAATTGAGCCACCGTCCACATATACATCATACATATACGTCAATTTTGTTGAATCCGAGTGAAAATTCAAAACTCGTTACCCTTTTTTTCATACCTATTTCCAGTAGATTTAATAATCAATTAAATAGAAATTGTTTATATCTCAATAGTTAAAAATACAACTGATAACTTATAAACAATGGTGTCAAAAGAAAAACGCTTAGGAATTTCAAACTCATTCACAAAAGTATTTATAATATCCCTAAAAAGTAACCAAGAAATAAACAAATTTACCATTGTTTCTGTAGCCCCCCCCCATCCTAATTACTGATGTATATATCTATATGATCTAGTAACTAAACTAAATGTTTCTATTAAATTCAACATAAAATTTATTCAAACATTATGTCATAATAATCAGTATAATTATGATTGTTTCATAATTGTAAACAACTAGAAAGAATTTCATAAAAAGGGTCGGCTTCATAACATTGATCTTTGGTTGTTGTTTACGGATTGTGGAAATATGTTGATTGGGATAATAATAATAATAATAATAATGAAATAATGTAAGAGAATATTGCTAAGGAAACACTTTTAATATTCGGTACATTTTTGGAGACAAATTATTATGTGAACGTAATGATGTAAACAATTTTGTTGAGGTTATCTAGGTTATATGAGATAGCATTATAGATGCGTATACAAAATGAAGTCCAAGTTGGAAGCAAATGCAATATAGAAAACAAATAAAGAAGGATATATAATGGGATTTACAGATGAAATATTGAATAACACAATTATGTAAACATAGATCAAATATCACTTCTATAGTTTTATTTAATAGTGAGATTTTATATGATATTTGTGATGTTTTCACAGTTGAAATCACTAGTCGATTTAAATTGGATCACTATTGAAAAACAGATGGACGTTTCTTCCTAGTATTAAACTCATCAACAGTTTATATCCACGATCCTGGACAGGAGATTCAAACTCAACGGCTTCAATCTCGTGTGTGAACAGCTAACTTCTAGAATTCTGAGCCAGTATCTAACGGTGTTAGTGTCTAACTTCAAGCAAAGCATAATCTTGTGTAACTATTTGTCCATTGCATGAGGTGGATATCTGTTTCGTATCCGACACAGATTGAACTCTACTGATCATAGCTTCTCACTAGAACTCTAAGACTTACACTTCGAAGCTAGGCATTAGGGAGCACACGATTGTAATCAATATAAACTGATTTGTAAGTTATTATATATATTTATAGTTAGAAATTTACTTACTAACTTACTTACCCATGACTGTTACCCCTCGTTTAGTATTAGCCACCGACCAACATTTTTCCAATCAGCTCTATTCTGGGTTCTTCTTTCCAGTTGCTTCTAAGTACCATTCATTCTTTTGATGTCTGGTTCCAATTTTCGATGCAATATACTCTTTGAATTGGTTCCTTTTATTCCTTCAGGATTTCAAATTAGGGCTTGTACTTGATCACATTGTATTTCAATTTCAATAATGTTCAGTCAGCTATGGTCATTGTACATTTAAAAATATATCATTCATCACTTTTAGAATAATTTTTAACCTTTAACATTATTATCAGAAGGGGTTTTTGTGGATATTATAGTATTTCATTAGTCAGTTAAAGTTGGACCATCATGAAAAACCTGGAAACACTGGATGGTTGTTTCATCCTTACTGTGGGACTCTTCGTTATGTCAACCTCGGTAAACAATCAATTTTTAATTCAATAATAGACCATTCACTAAAACAATATAAAATTCCCTACTTGATTTTAATGTTTCTTTTTCTAAGCTTGTTTATATAATCAGAATATATGAAAACATATGAAAATGTTGTTTTTTTCAACTCAATTCATTTTATGATGTTTGTTACCTGTAAGTTATGTCATAGACTCATTGGATGTTCTTTATTCAATCTGTAAAATAGAAGGAAATTTCATAATTCCATGCTAATTGTTGTTTCTTTATATTATGAGTGATATGTGAATGTGATTTATTACAATGACAATAATTTAGTATCCATATTGTATATATATATATATATATATATATATATATATATATATATATATATATATATATATATATCACAATTGATTGATCACTGGGTGGTGATCAATGTCATGTGTGTCAAGTCCCTATTTATTGAAGATCGAATGCTATCTACCATGTTGCAATGTGGCCGCCAGTCTAGGTGACTCGACACTGCGTGCACTATATATTGAGATTAGATGGTGGTTGGAGGTGGTCGACAGGAAACTCTGGAAACGGGTTTCGTGCTACTTGACACTCGTCAGTAAGGTGTACCTGTAATCTTGAGGGGACTAGTGCTCCTTGTCGGATTCGATCCCGTGTCACCCAGCTTCACAGTCAGAGACGTTACTACTGAGGTATCCGACCTCCTGTAGGACTGGTATATATATATATATATATATATATATATATATATATATATATATATATATATATATATATATATATATATATATATAATTGTTTACAGTAAATTTGTAAGTAAAAACAAATAATTATGTAGCTTTCTTTTGTTTATTACTCATTTGCTTGTCTTATTTTGATGAACGACACTGTAATTTATAGATGAACCAATCAGATATAACATAAAAGCTCTTGGATTTTGGTGCAAAATTCATTCATCCATTTGGGTAAACCGTGTTTTTGGCATTTTAGTTGATGTCAGTTCGTGATGAAAACCACAAATCTAATTTCTAATACTTAATCATCAACAGTGAATCTTATTTCTAGTTCCTCACCATGGTTTATAATTCTCATTTGGTCCTAGTTAGTATGTGAACATTCTCAAGATCAATTTAGAGTCGCTCAAAGGTTGTCCATAAATTATATTCTCACCGAACTATTTGATATTAATAACAGTTTATAATAAGTGATATGCGTTTCTCATTTATTTTAAAAATGTGGATTAATAACCCATGTTTTTATTAATGGTATTGTGTTATGTGTTACTGATGTCGATAGAGATAAGTAGTATGCATCGTCAAACGAAAGTGAAATACATGATGGCAGAAGGTTAATGAAATCAAAGAAAAGAGAACAAAAACAACGAATAATCAGTGTGAAAATCTGTTGACAATGAAGTCTGAGACAATTGATTGATATTTTGTGAATAAAGTATTTACTGTATGGTTCTCAGATTTTAGTGAGATAGATAATTCCCATTTAAACATTAGAATTAAAACACGAATTTCAGCGAAGGGATCTCTTTTCAACGAATTTATTATTAAGCTGTACAATCGTATATATATGAAATTTTTTGTTTTTTGTAAAAGTACTAATTCCATGAGGAAATGTGAACACAGTTAATAAAAAAAGGGTTATAATACTTAGATTACGTAATATGAATAATAACAATAACAATAGATTTAGTGATTATAATAAGATGATTAAAATGTTTTTGTTATAATAATTAAAGGTCATAGAGTTGTAAAAATAAATATGGTGATATGATGAGTATTCACGAATAAAACAATGAGAATATAAGACATAAGTAAAGGGGGGAATGCAGTAATAATAATAATAATAATAATAATAATAATAATAATAATAATAATTGGGTAAGCAAAATGCTTAAGGCCAAGGTAACGATAACGATAAGACGTACTTCTTTTGTACGCATAGTTCTGGTTTAAGCTCCTGGATGGCAAGAGCTTCGGCTATTTTTAAAAGTTGGATGCGAAGAAATCTGGGTAGATTTGAACGAATCATATAAACAACCTTAAAGTCAATTTGTGGATCTGTTGAATGGTTATAGTCGATTAGGTGTTCAAGAATAGAACTCCTAACTGCTTTCCTTTCACCCTTATTAAATTAAATGTGAACAGACTCAGTTGTATGTGAGCTGTTATAAAATACTGATACAAATATGTCGAGTTCCTAAATATTATATAACCAGGAAGATTGAATATGCATTAGATGTTTAAGTCTATATACTGATTATATGTTGATTTTTTTTCGAAAGCAGTTAACATCTTAAATTAATAAATCAGTTAGATTTGTTGGTTGTAATACAGTTGATTGATCAATGGCGAACGCTACTACTAGGTAACATTTTCTAAGTATCGAGACCTAGGTTTGATGTAATAATTACAAATAATTGATCGTTGAGTGGGTAGCAGTTCCTAATTGTTAAGTAATAATAGATTTGTAAGATCCTAACAAGTAGAAGACCGAATAGTTGACTTTTCACAACTTAGAGTCGGTTATGTTCTTATAGAATAAATAACGCAGTCGAATGAACAAAATTTTTCTTTATTAGTAATAGGAATTTGTAACACCTAGTTGTTAATTAATCAGTTACCAGATCATATATTGATTCTTAACGAATCTCCTAAATATTCCAAGTTGGTCACTGATTTTTATTGAAGTTGGTTAGTGGCAAGTTATTGAATGCAGAATACACGTTTCACTCCATTTGGAACTGATCAGATGGAACTCAGTTTTCTTCATTTCACACTATCTACTGTGATACCGAGTCATTTAGCTACTCAATTACGTAACAGACACAACATTTAATTTATTTTTTATAATAATTAAAATTGTTCCATTGTTAACATTAAACTGTCTTAACAAATTTAGTATATTGGGTTGAGCAGGACACTACGCAAACAGACTTACTTACTTACGCCTATTACTTCTAATGAAGCATGGGCCGCCGACCAGCATTCTCCAACCCACTCTGTCCTGCGCCTTCCTTTCTAGTTCTATCCAATTTTTGTTGATTATTTTCATGTCTGTCTCTATATCTCGGCGTAATGTGTTCTTTGGTCTTCCTCTTTTCCTCTGGCCTTGAGGATTCCAAATAAGGGACTTGTCTTGTGAAACAGTTGAGTGTATTTCTCAATGTGTGTCCTATCCACTTTCAGCGCTTCTTCCCAATTTCTTTCTCCGCTGAGATCAGGTTTGTTCTCTCCCTCTGTAGGTTGTTGCTAATAGTGTCCGGCCAACGGATCCGAAGTATTTTGCGTAGACAATTGTTAATAAACACCTGTATTTTCTGGATGATGGCTTTCGTAGTTCTCCAGGTTTCCGCCCCATACAGTAGAACTGTCTTGACATTTGTATTGAAAATCCTGACCTTGGTGTTGGTTGACAGTTGCTTTGAGTTCCAGATGTTCTTCAGTTGTAAGTATGCTGCTCTTGCTTTGCCGATCCGCGCCTTCACATCTGCATCAGATCCACTGTGTTCACCAATGATGCTGCCCAGATATGTAAAGGTTTTTACATCTTCCATATTTTCTCCGTCAATTGTGACTGGATTAGTGCATGCTGTGTTGTATCGGAGAATCTTGCTTTTTCCTTTGTGTATATTGAGACCCACTGCTGCTGAGGTTGCTGCTACACTGGTCGTCTTCTCCTGCATTTGTTGTTGCGTTTGGGATAGAAGGGCCAGATCATCTGCGAAGTCTAGATCGTCCAACTGCATTCTAGATGTCCACTGTATCCAGCGTTTACCTCCAGATGTTGGCGTCTCCATGATCCAGTCGATCACCAGGAGAAAGAGAGAGGGTAGAGTAAGCAACCTTGCTGGAAACCGGTCTTTACTTCAAACGACTTTGTCAACTGTCCTCCATGCACGATTTTGCAGTTTAATCCATCATATGAGTTCTGTATGATATTGACTATCTTTTAAGGCACACCGTAATGTCGAAGTTTACCCTTTTCATAGCTCTTGTGCAGCTAGGTATATAGGTCGTTCGATGCGTACTTTATCCAAAAGAATCCAAGAACATTGTCCGGCGTGACTAAGAAGAGGAGGCAACGGCTCAATAAGAAGTTCTATAATCGAACACCTTGTGAACACAGGTCACTCAATCAAGTCAGACTCTGCGTTCAAAGTTATCTACAAGGTAAGTAGAAGCCTTCCTAAGACAATTAGACTGCATCTTCTTTGCATTGCCGAGACAATAGCCATACATTTTGAAAAACCAGAACTGTGTGTACAAAAGAGACTGGTACAACCTCTTCTTTTACCATGGTCTTAATGTATTAAAATTCTCTCTCTTTCTCCATACTCTGGTTCCTTTACAGTCATCTGCTTCACCTTCCATCTTCCCTTTAAATCTTCTACCCCCAACTGGTTTGTTTTTATTTCCATGATCATTCCGATTACATTTCATCTCTGTTTCAACTTTTTATTTTATCATGCTGAGCCATCCTTTCCCAATGATAATTTCCCTATGTATCTTTTGATGAATACTTAAGCCAATAACAAGCAAACGATTATTAAACTTTCCTTGTTTTATTTTTTAATACCTTTGTTTATTTAACCTCACTGTCACCATGTATAACAGAAATTTATTATCAGTATTATTATCATCCAGTAAAAATAAGTATAATGTATATTTGTGATTGTACAGCTTTGAAAATGAATTCGCTGAAAAGAGAACTCTTCACTGAACTAATCTTTCTTTCTTATTTAAACAAGATATCAACTGAAGAAGAATTTATAAAAATAGTCTAGGATGAATAGAATAAGTTTTACGAAAACCTTCAAACCATATAAAAAGGCAAGCCGTAATTTGTCATCTTCAATGTAAGAAGAAAAATAAAGGATCAACATTAGTACACCTTTAATACTCAATCATTTGACTGCTTACTGTTATTCGTCGTGATAATGTTTTGTAAGTGAATTGGCAAACTTAGAAACTTTTTCATATAGTATTACGGTTTTTTTTGTAAACATGAATCATACCTGTTAATGAATACTGACAAAGAAAACAGTTTGATAAATACTTTGATCAAATAGTTATTTGACACTAACTACTAAGTAGTTCAGGACATGTAAATGTGGGTCTGCAGCTATTTACAGAAGGATAATAGTTGTTTAGACATTGATCACACAGATATTCTTATTCTGGATACAAATAATGACAAGCTGAATGTGATTTTCATTCACCATTTCTTAAGTAAAACACAACAGTTGGTTGTACCTTCAGAAACGAAAGAGAAAAACCCATAAGCAAGAGTTTTTAAAATACAAGGTATGCAAAGTGTCATCTAAATTAATACCAAACACAACTATAAATATTCAAAATTGCTGAAAATGACTTTAAAGACCGAGTGGTTACGTTCATCAGGGCGGACATTCCGTATTTGAAATGTTTAAGGTTGGTTGAGGGTGTGAATCCATAGTCGCATGATTCCGTAGTTTTGTGGAGGCTAATGTCCTCAATATCTGACTCCAATAAATAATATCCCGTAACTGAGTATTTTAGGTAGGCTTAATCTCCTAGTAGAATTGCGAATTTACTCGAGATTATTGAGAAGCCTGAACACCAGTTATAGATATAGTTTATTGTTAATGATTAATAAAAATCCACAAGCGTACGGTGAGCAAGCACACGATGAAACAGAGGGAGTGAGTGAGTGTCTGTTTAAAATCCGTATATATTTTTGAGAGTTAATCGGGTGTGGATAAATTATCGATTATCTGCACATTGAAACCAATAGGAAGATAGCTTAAGAGTTAATGTACAGACATGCATTCGATCATACACACCGAAATTAACATAGTGAATTAAGAGTCTGAGTTACAATGAATAGACAGATGATACAGTGGCCAAATGGGCTTGCCACAGTTTTCACATAATTACGTAGTAGTCTATTAACGTGTTAAAACCCAAAAAATGTCGTTCAAGGTCATTTTACGTGTTCCACTTTTCTTTTTTTTTAAGTGCAAATGTTGGATTCGTTTTCAGTAATTGTCCATTAGAACGGTGCTTTCATACCCGCCGCATCTACAATACGAAATTGCCAGTTACAGCTGCCGTCAGTAGTAGAATAGATTAATTGATGTGCGCAAAAGTCTATCCTTACACTGCGACGTGTTTATGTGTAAAGTCAAATATTATAAGAATGGGGATTTGTGGAAATTGTAGTAATTTTAACAGTTAAATTCATGAATCGATCGATTTGAGCTAGACCATCATTGAAGTAAGACATTAACACCGTTGAAATCCGGCTCACAGTTCTAGACATTAAGTGTTCACACGCGAGACCATAGGTGCTGAGTTTGAGTCTCATATATGGGATGGTGTATATGCACTGTTGAAGAGTTCTGTTGTATTGGAAAGAAACTCTCGTCGATGGCTTCTAAGTTTTCGATGGTGGTCTAACTGACATTGATCGACTCATCAATTCAACTGTCAAAGTAAACACGAATAATTATTGTGTTGTGCTTTTTTAACACTAACATCATACGAAACATTAAAACGATCTTTTTGATTGATTTAACGAACTTTATGAAAAATAATTGTTTCAAGGAGGGTTTATTAACTAACTCAATGCATTTAGGTTTTCAATATAGTTAGTTCACTGATTATATATATTTTGAACAGTGATTAATTCGGTCAATTTATTTGGTAAATATATTCGCAAGTAACCGCATGTTATTTCTATGTATCATGGTCGGTCATAAAACAGGATAGTTTTAGAAACAGTTGTTTAAGACTCAATAAACATTTATGACTTAAATTACATCAGATTGAGTTTAGATGTAATCTATATTGAAATGTACAATCAGTTGGCAATTTTTTAAGCTTTTACAAACAAATCATCAACTTAGGTGAGATATCTCAACTTCTGTCAACTTAATAATAACAGTGTCATTATGATAAGACTTGTGGTGGTCGGTATTCGATATAATCCTCAAACTTCGTATACAGCTCGTCTTGATAACCGTTCTATATAACGTCCCAACGGTTTATTAATCAGAAGGCAAATACGAAGTGTTGATTACGTTTATTACGAGACCACACACATATATCCAAATGTACAGATGCGTTCAACAAGCATAGAAGAGTTGTGCCGAAAGGCAAGCAAGCGAGCGAGAGCCATAGCAAGAGCGAGACGAGAGTGAGTGAGTGAGTGAGTGAGTGGTGTGAGTGAGTGAGTGAGTGAGTGAGTGAGTGAGTGAGTGAGTGAGTGAGTGAGTGAGTGAGTGAGTGAGTGAGTGAGTGAGTGAGTGAGTGAGTGAGTGAGTGAGTGAGTGAGTGAGTGAGTGAGTGAGTGAGTGAGTGAGTGAGTGAGTGAGTGAGTGAGTGAGTGAGTGAGTGAGTGAGTGAGTGAGTGAGTGAGTGAGTGAGTGGTGGTGAGTGAGTGAGTGAGTGAGTGAGTGAGTGAGTGAGTGAGTGAGTGAGTGAGTGAGTGAGTGAGTGAGTGAGTGAGTGAGTGAGTGAGTGAGTGAGTGAGTGAGTGAGTGAGTGAGTGAGTGAGTGAGTTGAATATGAATAACATGGACATATATATACCATGTGAAATGAATGAGTAATCGAATCAAATAATCAGTTAGTAGTAAGACTAGCAGAGTGAATAATTGCGTAGTCCGTAAGCAATATTCAAGCATACGTATTTCATACAAGCACAAAATAATGAGGGTACAATAAGTTGTTATAGTGCGGATGACTTTGTCCGCTAAATGAGTTGGCAAAAGGGCTTAACTGCGTTAGATGAGACTAAACTCATTTGCACGTGAGTCGCTATAGACTAATCATCATTTGAAAGTTAAGAAAAATAATACAACATGGATGAATCCAAAATACATGCTCCAGATCTAATTCATTGTTTTAAATAAATAACAACCTATTATTCTCATGGTCACATATTTTCAGTCACTATTGAATATCATCTATTTTTGAACAGTGAAATTAATTTAAGATAGTTATGAAAATGGAATAATTCATTGAAATTAACTACTGGGAAGTGATTGACAATTGGATGTAACGAACAAAACATATGATAGTTGAGTTGATGAATGAATTGAAACTAGACCGCGATGGAAAACCTGAGAGCATTGGACGGACGTTTCGTTCTACAGTGTGGGTCACCACGATCTCATCTCGTGAGATTCCAACCCATGATTTATCAGTCTCGCGCGCGAACGCTTAACCTCTAGATCAATGAGCCGGCCGCCATCCATTGGTGTTAATGTCTAACTTCAACCAATCCATAAAATTGAGCCACCGTTCACGATTGTCTTAAGCCATTTACTATCTCACAACAGATCCGGTTGAACTCTACTGGTCAGAGCTTCTCACTACAACTCCACTAAATACCTCTTGAAGTCATTCACCAGTGAACATATGATAATAATTGTTATCAGAAACGGGTCTTAATAGTTGAGTTTATTTTACTGGTTACTACTTAAATGACATGCTGTTATTCTACTTTCAACTCTATATTGTCACTGAACAGTCTAACGCAATTCTCAAAATCAAATAACTCCCAAATATCTTTATATTCATCAAGTTTATACTAGACAAGTAACATGACTAATCATTCCAAACAATTTCAATAATCTGACAACATTCATTCAGCATAGTCTTCAATAAAGTAGTCAAATAGTCTACAATATCAGTACAAGGATTGTGAAGATTATTAAGTTTTTGATTGAGATCATGAACCGATTGGTGTTAGACCACCGTTAGAAATCTGGAAGCACTGGATGGCTGTTTTGTCCTGTTTTGGGACTCCTCAGCAGTGCGCATTGTTGATCCCGCTCGTGAGATTCGAATTCAGGTCCTTCATTCATGCACGCGGACGAATGAACGACTGGAGCACAGAGTTGGCATCCAGTGGTGTTGGTGTCTAACATCAACCAGTCCTCGAGATTGCGCGACCATTTTCTATTTTACTGAGGTAGATACCTGTCTCTACCCACAATTGGATGCCGGCTCATTGGTCCAGTAGTCTACAATAGTCTATCGTAAATCAAATTTCATGTTGAGTTGAAAGAAATACCTTCAACTGAATTACTTATTCTTTAAATAAGAAGTTGTTTGGTCATCATTGCTTATTATCATAATGGTGAATACTCAATAAAATACTGCATAAAGTAATTTCATGTATCAATCAATTTGATCGATTGATCGATTTTATTTATTTTTTTAAACTTTATTTAAATCATTCTAATAATCAATAATCCATTGCCCATTTGTTTATTCATTCATTGTTAGTTATCTAGAAAGAAAATGTCTGATTATTTAAGAAATCAAATTTGTCGTTATTTTAATACTAAAGAAGGTTGTTGGTATGGTGATAATTGTAGATTTCTACATATTCCAAATAAAAAACCACCATGTAAATTTGATGAGTAAGAAACCTTTAATCTTTGATTATTTTCTTTCTTTTTTCTTATTATTATTATGGAAATTTTAGCTTAACAACTGGATGTTGTTATGGTGAAAATTGTCATTTTTCCCATGATAGAACATCATTTAAATCAATTGACAACTATCATATTCATAATAATCATTATGATTCTATGGAGTTAATCAAAGGGGTAAGTATTCAAATGTTTTGTTTTCTGGTTTCTTATGATTTTGTCTAATATGATGAGATAGTTAGTATTAATGTGAAGACACTTGTTTAAAATCACAGTCAGTTAATGGTGAAGGGGTGTATAACTGGTAGAATAATACTAATCTAATTACTTTTAAGCTTTACAAAGTTAGATATACTGACTTATGTTTTCTACATCCTGAGAGCGTTTTCTCACTTTCTAAATACACTAACTTAGTAATATGATGTGCTAGTTGACATGGTACTTTTATTAACTACAGTCAGTCAATTAGTCATATTAAGTAAGTATGAAGAAATTTCGATAGTTGTGATGATGAGTTCTAGTGGTTGAATAATTTGTGACAGTTCGTAGTATTTCAGATTGCATTAATTGAATGCTTCATATGGTTAATTCATTAAATAATTTATTTCAATGGTTAAGATCATGAGTCAGTTGAAGCTGGACCACCATAGAAAACCTGGAAGCAGTGGGCGGTCGTCTGGTCCTATTGCAGGTCTCCTCAGTAGTGAGCATCCAAGACCTCACCCCCTGCGAGATTCGAGCTCAGGACCTACTGGTTTCGCGCGCAAGCACTTAACCACTAGACCATTGGGCCGGGATTATATTATTTAAAACTTTGAGTGTACTACTACTACTACTACTACTACTACTACTACTACTACTACTACTACTACTACTACTACTACTAATTTGGCGCATATATTGATTTATTATTTCAAATCTTATATCGGAAACAATTTTATTGAGCAAAGATGGATAGTGGTTAGCAGTAGAATTCAGGATGCGTGTTTCGTTATATTCGGGACTCGTCAATTGGATGAACCTGCACTCCATGAATTGATATTCCTTTGGAGTGCTAAACATCAATGAGAAGATTCAAATAAACAATACTAAATCAATTTTATTACGATACAACACCACTTATGTTTCGTTTTTAAATGCACATTTAGACCAATAGTATTCTTACTAACTTTTTAAGCTAAATGCTTTAGTTTTCAAACGATGAATGGTGTTTTAACTAACAATCAATAGAATGAGTTTAATATCATTTTTAGTATTCCCGTTAATAAATAATCAGTAAACAAAACTAATGAAATGATCTTTATCACGATGTTATTTACTAAAGCTGTTGTAGAATGGTACTTATGGTCATTTTGATAGTGATTACTTGTCTGGTGTTCCTATGCACTGATATAAATCGATTTATTTGTGACAAGTGGGACACCTTTCAGAAGACGATGGAATTGGTGCGTCATTATACATAACAAGTACTCTTAGTCATTTAAACTGAATGAACTTCATTCAAGTCGAAACTGTCTGATTGCTATTTGTTTGTAGCATCAAAGCTTTGCTGAATATCTTACATCACATAGTGAATATAAATTAGTATTAGTCGGGGTATTTCTTTTTGTTTTGGAATTAATAGTCTTTATTAGCTATCCAATTTTCATTAAATATATTTGGAATAAACATTAAGTCAGGTATTTCATTCTCGTTAGTTTGTAGTTACATTCTTGATATACTTCGTCAAACTACGACTATGATATAAATTGGGAATTACAAATTTTCCAAAAGTATTGCACAAGCTTGTAGTGTCTGGTACTGTGTCAAACCCATAAGAGTCATTCCAGCTTCTAGCTGGACAAATCGATTTACTCATTCTATTCGATTCAAGTTTTTACCTTATTAATTATTATTTGCTTATTGAGCTTGACTGTTTTTATATACACGTATGTGTGTACATTCCTTATCTTACTCAATACGTGTTTGTGACTTATTTTTGTCTGACTATAAATGTCCAATCACGCTTGATCAAATAAAGTTGTCTCACTCACCTTCTCCGCTTTGCTTTCGCACTTCTTATTCTGAATGTCTGTTTGGATAAATGAATGCTTGAAATAGATTCCTCAAACGCAACCAGTATTTGGCTTCTGAAAACTGCCATCACATCAATGGGGTTAGCCTAGGTCATATACGGAGTTCAGTGTAAAATTGATATTCATAGCATACTCATACGTTTATCCAAACTGGGGTCATATTACGAGCAACAAAGCTCTCATGTATTGAATGAAGTTAGATAATAACACCATCGGATACCGGCTCAGAATTCTAGAGTTTAAGAGTTCACATGTAAGACCAAATTTCCTTGGTTCGAATCCCACATGTGGAATTGTGGATGCATATTATTGAACAGTCCCATACCAAGACGAAACGACTGTCCATTTCTTCCAGGTTTTCAACGTGTGTCAGGTCGTTCTTAGTGCAGATCGAATGCCATCGACCAAGTGGTAATGTGATCACTAGTTTAGGTCACTTGACATTGCGTACACTATGTTGAGATTGTGGTGGTTGTGAATACATCTCAGTCCTAAAGGAGGTCAATCAAGGCCCGGGTAATCCAGTGGTAACATCTCCCAATGTTAAGATGGGTGACATGGGATCGAATCCATCAGGGAGCACCAGTTCCTTCGAGATAACAGGTGCACTTTGCTGACGAGTGCCAAATAGCACGAAATCCGGGTCCAGGTTTTCCTGTTCACTACCTACAACCACCAAGCTCATACATTTACTCTTTCGCGAATTGTTTTACTCTAGTGAATGACTTAAAACATACAAAGCAAGTGTTATTCTAGTTTATTTCCATTTTAAATATAATTTGATGTAGAAAGATAATTTATTTCATTGTAAATTGTTAAGAATTACACTTTGTTTAGATGTTCATCCTTGTTGACTTAGAATATGCCGATGACAAAATGCACAATCTTCTGACTACCGTAAGCAGCAATGCAAGCATGTTTGGGATGTGATTCTTCACCTCGAAATGAATTGTTGCTTCAGGATTGGGTTGCACCGACACCTAAACTAATGATAGGGAGTGAAGTAGTTGAGAGTGTCGACCGCTTCACTTATCTTAGGATTCTCATCAGCCCTTGTGTTCTGGTGTCTGACGAAATCCCAGCACCCATACAGAAGGCTCGACTGGGTTTTGCCAAATTGCTTCATTTACGGCTTAAGACGGGTTTACTGCGCAGCAGTTCGTTCCATCCAACATTATGGCTGTGAAATATGGCCAGTGAGAGTGGAAGATACTCGTGGGTTACTAGTATTCGATCATAGGTTTCTTCGAAACATTGCTCGTATATCCTGAAACCACCGAGTATGTAATGCAATTATTAAGGAACAAGTCCATGAGGTCACTGAAAAGTGGAATGAGCCATGTTGGTAAGTTTAAACTACCTGGTCTAGATTCGCGAGATGATAACAAATGATGGTTAGAGACCTTGAATGACATGCTTTGAAATCGTTTGCAATAGCACAAGTGCATACACTCCTTGTGTTCTCCCGAATTGTAGTCTTCTGAATTCTTCGTGTCCCTCTTTTTTTCTCTTTCCAAATTTGTTTCATTGGATTATACTCCTTGAATGTCATCTTCAAACCCTTATCCTTCCGATTTCTGATTATACTCTCACTACCTCTACCAATATGGCATTTCAATTGATAATCTTATCTCTGTGCTAATGTGTTATATCAACTTGAACTGATGTTCGTACGTAGGAAGTTCTACATTGTTTCTGACTGATTGACTGATTGACTGACTGACTGACTAAGATGTTTACACGTTAAATCAATCGAATAGATGGGATTATTTAACCCATTACTCATTCAACTATTTTCAATGATATTTTCAATTTTCTCATAAATAAATCACATTACAAATGTCTATTGTAATGTGGACTATGAATATTAGTTTAGTTGTATCATTATTTTCAAAATGTCCTATTGTTATTTTTTGATTGTAGCTTCTAAAAGCGAATCCGAAGTTAAACGAATTCACTGGGACAAATAATAACAATGTTATACAATCATCAATTTTAAATAAGAAACAAGAGAAGACAATAGAAAATTCATTAGATTTCATTCAAGATAAAAAGAATACAAATTTAATAAGTAACCATGATCAACCATCCAATCAAAATGTTTCAATCTATTTACAAGAAGATCATAACATACAAGCTGAAAGTTCCAATTCATCGAATACAAGGAATTTGGTTACCACTACAAACAAAACAAATTATTCTGAATCATCATTACCATGTTCTGCATGTCATGATGATGATGGTGATTGTGATGGTGATTGTTCAATCAAAGCTAATAGTACACTAAATTACCTATACACAAATAAACATTCAATTAATCAAACTGTAAAAGGAAATTCTCGAAATAGTGTCACATCTACAATTGTTTGTGAACAATTAAATGATTTATCCAATGAGAAGAATCAGTTGCTATGTGGTATTACTTATTTTTTTAATGCTTTCATCTTTATTCGTTTTTTTTTTTGCTATATGTAATAGTGTGGTGTGGGTTGCTTATATGCACATAAGTAGTATGTAACAGTGGTCAGGCATGGAATGTATTTCAGTAGGAGATCGATGAGGGAAGAACGGAAACGGAACACAATTGGTATGAAACTGAATGAACAATGAAATATGAGGCAACAGACTGATATTTGCAAAAAGATTCAGTCAAGTTTGAGATGATGGATTTATATTTTGCAAAGTAACTATTTACTATATGTAAGCGATGATGGATAGTGGCTGGCAGTGGAATCTAGTCCATTGGATAGTGCGATGACGTTTGAAGCGAATGGTGCCGGGTTCGAGTCCCAGAGTGAACATCACCCCTCTGAGATGCAGGTACATCCAGCTGACGAGTCCCAAATACGACGAAACGCGCATCCTGGATTCCACTGCTAGCTACTATCCATCATTGCTTACAAAAAGCTTGTGAATTCAGGCAATATCGAGGCATACGCACAGCATGCACATATACCGATAACAGACTGATCGATTGCAGTCTTAAACCTCAATGAGAAGATACAAGCCAAATAATACCAAGTGTATTTACTATATGGTTCTCAGATTTTCGTGAGATGCTCTGTAATTTCATGACAAAAACACATTCGATTGTCCCGACTCCTGTTTTTGTTCACGACAGTAATACTCATCAACAGACAAACTATTTGGACATTAAAACAAAATATGAATTTGCATGTTTGAAAGATAAACAAACAACGAAAACAAGGAAAAAAAGAAAAACTTAATTATAATATCCTATCTGAATAGTGTAAATGTGTTAAAGTTAAATTAAGAAAGTTCTGAACAGTGAAATCACTTCGTTAGTGACAATTTTCGTTCACATTAAAATAATCTACAATTTATCGTTGCATCGAAGTGTAACTATTTGGCATACTAACTTGTCTCCTAATTTTGAAGCTGATTATACTCATTATATTTACATATTAACTTTCCTCCATTTCATTAAGAATCTCATTAGTGAATAATGGGTCATTAGAAAAATCATCATCTAACAGAATTACATTACAATTTTTGATCATCATTTGATTCATTCCATATACTTTTGTCATTTTTATAAGAAATTTTATCAAAATTATATGGATCATTATGAGAAACCATATCTGATAAATTGACATGAGAAATCCGATAAGAGACGTTGGTTCATTATAAGCTTCTGTCTTCTAATGATTTTGAGTGTCATTTGGTACAACTGAGTTCATTGTACTGCTCCAGTTATTTACTGGATACGGGTCCTTACATCTTTTTCGACTAATATCACGTGAACCATAATTTAATTCTGGCTGAAGTTTATTTTCAGAGTTAGACGAGGCCAATTATACTTCATTTAATTCTGGATTCAGGATCTGGATCTGGATACAGGATTTTCTGTTTCGTGATCATCTGGTATTGTCACAACTTCATGTTCATTTAGCAAGATATTGTCTTTCTGTGAGCCAACCAATTAACCATTTTTACATTTTGCTTCAGTTATAAAGGGATTTTAACCCTCCACACGACATGTTTCTGAAATGGCCATTACTGCACCATTGTCTGCATCATAAATAGATTACTTATTTTCTATAATATCCGGTTGGATGAAAAGTCCTCCCAAAACTGCTTCAAGTAGTTGCTGTTGAAAGGCTAACATCTACTGCTGCTGCTGGTGTTGCTGTTTTAATAATAACTGCAACTGTTCTGAAGAAATTGCAGTTCCTTTTTTTCCGCAACTAATACTAACCTTAAAAACCACCGGCAACTCTTATGGCTCATTTCTATTCAAAATCCACGTCACCAATTTTTGTATTTTTTTGCAAAATCCTTGTAGCCAATATGTTGTGACTTTTAAGTTCGATTAGTCAACACGTAATTTATCCGCCAATCGAAATACTCATTATTCACTCTTGTACTGTGATAAACCAATGAAGTTCGACCGGTCTGAACAGCCTTTCGTCCTTATTAGCCCGTCCAACTTCTTATGCTAAAGCTGGTTATTCTCAGTATATTTCATATTTTGTATTTCTTCCTCAAAGTAGTATTATATACTACTTTGAAGTAATATTTTTTATCTATTTAAACAAAGTCGGATAGTGGTTAGCAGTATAATCTAGAACTGTCGTATCATTTTATCTGAAACTTGTCGGCAGGATACACTTGAATCCTTCTGTGAATGTTTATTTGAAGATTAGAATTCAGTGCCCTTTGTTTATAACTCCTAATGCCTTCCTTATTCACTTAATTACTAAATTCACTTGTATATGAAACAATAAACAATTGAATTTTACCATTCAAGCAAATTGTACTCTAGAAAGTTAAGGTTTTCTAATTTCGAAAATATTTATTTTCTAGGTTCCTGTAGTCGAGTTGTTGTAAGGCGTCCAAATGAAAGTGATTGCACACTACTAAAAAATCATTACCTAGAATATTTTTTGGATAAAGAAGGAGATCATGTTAAATATGTGAAAATAAGAGCTGAATTAGAACATGGACAAATATTTTGGTGTAAATCATGTATATTAATATTTGAAAAACCTTGGTCATTGTTTCAACATATGGCTGATAAAGCTAAACGAAGTAAAATTCAACAATTAGAAAGAAAAGAATCACATTTTGATTGGTTGGATAACGTAGCTGGATTAATGGCAGGTAAGTAATATTATTTATCTGTAAAATTAGCCTAAACTTCATTTGATTCTTTGATCGGATTTGTTTTAGGTTTTATGTTGAGAAACTTATTTAATCCAATGATTATAGATTGATTGACTAAACTGTACTGAAGAAGTTTTACTGTTGAAGAAATATGAGCATTTCTTATGCATTCGTTACCATGATTCTCTATTATTTAATTGGATGGGATGGGATTTGATATATAAATTCGGAACTCATACTCAATTTCATTAAAGTTTCATCATCATTTAGGTTATAGTGTTATCATGACTCAATTTCGAATGCAGTAGCTAAATGGATAACGCGATGGTGGTGGGTGGGTTCGAATCCCAAGGTGGACATCATCAATGGGATGCAAGCACATTCAGTTGACGAGTCCCGAATGGGACGAAACGTGCCTCCTGGATTCCACTGCTAGTCACTATCATCTCATCTCAGCTCACTCAATTTCATACAGAATTTATTACTTCAAATGTCAAAAGATTATGAAAGATTCGTCGGAGTATGAGAATTTGGACAAAACTAAATAATTATGTAAATTCATTCTGTTTTCTAACCCATTTGTCTGTATTATTCTGAAAGTACCAGAGTACCGCTATTTGCAATCTGTATTGTTTAGTTTCCAGTGTATATAATTACTTACAATATATTTGTATGTATTATAGTAAGGAAATAAAACTAACTCAAGTCTAAACGGTGTAAATGAACAAAGCGAAGTGATTTAATACTACTAATCAAAAGAGGTCTGACTAAGTCAATGTCATATCACTGAGATCAAGGTGACTTATATGAAACATGTTTGTGCATTTGTGTGTTTGTTAGGGGGTGAAAAATGTGACACTTGTAATATGAATAGATAGAACTGTGTTTGTATGTATGGTAATAGTGTGAGATGTGAATAGAATGAGTCATATTATCTCGGATACAACAGAAGAACTCCTAAGAGTCTGTTGATATTATTATTGTAACATAATGCAATATAACTAACACCCTTCGAAATTATTTAGTTCGTATAAAGGATAAGATCCCCTTTGTGTCAACACACAACTCCGTTTATAAGTAAACGTGTTTCGATTGTGATACCTTCTGTATTAGAGAGTTATCTGGTGAAATATCGACTTGATTGAGTCAAAGAAAGTCTTATGTCCACAAAATTAGTCACCTAACAATCTTGTTGAACTCGGGAAACTTCGATTTGAATCAGTTGCGCTTCAAAAAAATGATGAATGCAGAACTCAACGCTGTGGTTTGTTTCAATTCTCTATATTTTAGGTTATGATCTTGGTTTGTTCAATGCAACAAAACTGAAAGTCGATTTACGAAACTTATTAACCGATCAACATACTATTGATGAAGAACTAGAGACAGCAGCTGCAACAGTAGCAATGATGAAATGGCTCAACCCATTTATCAACCCATGGCGTTTACAACAACGAGAAGTGATGCGAAAAATCGAACAACTTAATAGGCAGATCCTTCGTAGAGTTAATCTGAGTTTAAAAACTGGATATAGCAGCTACAGTAAGAGAGCTGCACTACCACCTGCTCGTGTATCTTTATCAACTACATCATGTCAGACAAACGAGACGTATTGTGACACTGTTGATTCGTTATCATCTACTCCTACATCAACAGTAACTGTAAACGATTTCAGTTTGTGCTTGAAGAATAGTTTGCCATCGGAAACTTGCAATAGTGGCTGCTCCTCGGAATCTACCTGTTCGGGGTCTGTTGAGCTTGATAATTGCGTTGTGTTGAGCAAAGAAACTATCAAAGAAGAATCAGATGAGTGGAATAAACTAAATGAGGACCAGCTTTGTTGTATCGAAGACGAAGAGCACCCACTTTGCAAACCACTTGTGGAGAAGCAGACTGAAACAGAAATGTCAACAGCTGGAGTTTTTGGAGAAGTCTCACCAACAACATCTGATAGAAAGTCAAAGATCACACAGGATAGCAAAATGGAACTGGACAGAATCGTTGAAATCATAAATTCAAATAACACAAATTGTGCTTATACAATGTCACTTTTTAATAATAGTAGTGCCAGTGAGTACTACAGAAAAGAGTCAGTATGTGTACCTATTTGTAGAGGTGAAATGTCTAATATACGTACCACAGTGAATCCAAAGCATTTGAGAGAGCCATTCAGAAGTCAGCGTTTTGGCCGAAACTCTTGGGCATTTGCTTCCGGTCATAATTCTGTTTATAGGTGTTATCACCCTGATATTCGACGTAATCTGAATCGTTCATACCATAAAATCAATGGAACACCAAATTATGGAATAAATAACTTCGATCCTCTCAGTCTTTCTGCTAGTCTAGACTTCAATTTCAATTTCACTGATGAAGAAATAGAAGAATTGATTTCACAATGGACAAAACACTGGTGTAATCAAGCGTCTGATGCACTTGGCATTCTAAGAGGAGATGTAGATCATCTGTTAGATCGATGAAATGTTTAGCCATTAAATTTGTAATTGTCTATTTGTATAGTGTGTTGTGCAGTTTGTGGATATGAATTGTTTTGTTTCGTTTTTCGTTCCATAGTTAATTTGCTATAACCAACCAGTTTATACAAATTGGCGATTTGTTATCGCTGTTGTGAATAAAATACATAATTATCTTTCATTTACATTGTTTTTGATTTATATAAGTCCTCGAAAAACAAATAATGTTTAACTTGTTTGAATTTCATTCGTCATACGTCCCACCATTCCATTCCGTCGACAGCACCCTCTACAGCCAATGCTGACCGGCCAGAACACTCCACTGGACGTCGCCTCTCCACACCAGACCGCCCCAACTGGCAAACCGGCTCCATGCCCGCAGCGGCGTCCGAAGAAAAGCACGCTTCCCCTCTCTTGGTTGGCGTTGACACCATTTGTAGTGAGCATTGTTGAATTATATAAGTCCTCGACAAAAAATATCATGTTTAACTTGTTTTGAATTTCTTCATAGTTGATCTGTTGTTGTTGTTGTAAACTATCATATAAAGATAATTGTTTAACTCTTGTCAGTGAGTATTAATGTTGATTAAAAACCGACAAAATGAATACCATCTAAATACTTTTGTTGACTTTCCGCAACCATTTCGATAACCATTTCATTCTTCATTCAGTTGTGAATAAAACACTTGTTGTGACTTTTAAGTCCGACTAGTTAACACGTTATTTATTCGCCAATCGAAACACGCTTTATTCAGTCTTGTACTGTGATAAACCAATGACATTCGACCAGTCTGAGCAGCCCAGTGTACTTATCGATCTTTTGCTTGCCTAGCCCGTACAGTCGAGTTCAGAATACGAATAACAGCTTCGGCTGTGCGAATCATTTATTTCAAACATACTTGGTTTATATACCAGTCAAACAGACCGTAGCCCACCGTAAAATAGGTAATAACATTTATACAAAATGAAGTCAAAATGTGGCTGTGAACGTGGGAGACGGTAATCAGATAACTGAGTATAACTTAACAACAGTAAATCGTATAATAATAACAATCTATAGGTCAAAATAAAGCTTATAATAAGAGGAATAGAGATATACACAGTCTAGTTGATGAATAGTTATACAATAGCAAAATATATAAAATATTAATCCATTAATAGTTTTCGGAAGTTATTCGTAATTTAATCTTCACTAGGATATAACAACACTGTCTTTCTCATTTCATTGAAAAAACTATTTTTCACTATCTTCTCTTGAATAATTCCTTTACTGTTTTTTCTCTTTTGTTAGTTAGTTAGTTAAAACTGTTTTTCACTCAACCGAATAAATTTACTTAAGTGAAGATCAATCTTATTTGATTCGATGTATGTATGATCTATACTGATTGTTACGATGACAAACGAAGTACTACATGATTTCTATTTATGACCAGAAGTTAACTTACTTGAGTATATTATTCGTGTTTCAGAAAGTAATTTTCAAATAATATTGATTATGAGTATGGAGGGAGATATGTTAAAGAGATATTTTCACAGTAGGAATCGCGGGTCCATCTAAACTAGACCACCGTTGAAAACCTAGAAGCAATAGGTGGCAGTTTATTCTCAGTAACGGAATCTTGAATGGTGCGCATACACAATCCTGCACGTGTAACTCGAACTCAGGAACTTTGGTCGCGGGTGTCAACTAGCTTCGTGATGTAACTACTGGAGTTGTAGTGAGAAGCGGTGACTAGTGGAGTCCAGTTAGTGTCGTGTGTGAGAGGCAGTTATCCACATCAGACAATAGATGAAGGGTTGGGCAAGATCATAGATTGATTGAAGTTAGACATTCACACTGTTGTATACTGGCTCACAGTTCATGAAGACGAGGGAGTTTGCTTATGCGCTCTCGTTGAACAATTTTTTTGAAACACAGTCTCGCCTTTGAAGGTAGCAGTCAGGTCATGGGTGTGATGCATGTGATAACGGTCAGATGTGATTTTCGCATTGGACCATCATTATCCTCCAGTTGGATATACTCTTTAGACACCATATCCAAACGAGTTGTTCACGGGATGCGTGGTCACCGGACAATTCCCCAATATATCACATGATCTAATGTGTTTCAAGCCAGTCTTAGCTTTTCGGGAGCTAGTCTTCACGCTTTTGGAAATACAGATGGTCCTGTAGTCGTGATATGATGCGTATCATTGTCAGTTAGACGCGGTAGTTGCGCTCGTTTATGTACAGTTCGAGACACCTGTCGAGTATTGATTATACCGTAACTGAGCAATAAATACGACCAGAAATTGAGGTTTCTACAGTGAGAGGGTTAAAAGGTTCTGTTATTTCTTCTAAGTCGTTAGTTGCTTGTCTTTGACAGAACAAACCTCGATAGTGAAGGTTCTGGTGATCTCTAAACTTTGATCGGGAGATACAGATAGTTTGTTTGTAGCGTTACTTTGCAGTGGGATGAGTACTTGTTTGTTTCTGCCCCCTGTCTTGTATTTTAATCTTTATTCAGGTGTCTATTAACCTCACCTTACGTTGTTTAGTCTTACTTGTCTGAGGTTTTATTATGTGGTCTTCGCTAGGGACTACTTACATTTTATTACTTCCTCAGATATAGAACTGTTGTTTATCAACTGTTCCTTCTGCTGCTTATCACGCTAGTTTGTGTTAGAGAAGCCCTTGACTGTATGGCACAGGCTGTGTCGTTTGAAGTGTTTTGTACTTATGACCTTATGACCTATTCTCTTTCTCAAATTGAACCGTTTAACACAGAGTTTGTGTCGTTATATCATACGAGACAGTGGAAAACGCTTTGTGTGCTATACACAATAACGTAGTACGGTATAATCAAGTGAAATTTACTTCGTTAGTTCTGTGTTCAAACGGAATATTGGCATTTCGTTCGTCGCCAATATATATCTTAGGTGTCACGTATACAGTGTATACAGGATGCACTGGACGTTTTTGGTTGATTAATAATAGTTGTACTGAATATCATTAATTTCATTTGATTAACTCAAAAAATTTGAAAATGTTCGCTTAAGTATTCGATCTCGCATATGAGCAGTTTCTTTCCGTTTTTTTCATGGTATTTTCGTACCGTAGTTTTGCTACGAGAACGTGAAAACTTATGGCTTGTTACGCAACTGTTATGATAATTATCTGGGCAATATGTTTGGGTTGATTACTTTTAATTTATGATGAATAGCCTGTGGTATGTAGCATGGAATTCAGTTCCCAAGGTTATTTGTGCGTTAAGTTACGTGCGGATCAATCGAACATGCTGAAATAACGGACTAGAGCGAAATTTAGACATAACGGAATGGACGGAAAGTTAGGTTCGAGTGTAATATGCCTGCACGACTTTGAGTGGCTACGTTCATCAGGGCGGACATTCCGTATTTGAAATGCTTAAGGTTGGTTGAGGGTGTGGATCCATAGTCTCATGATTCCATAGTTTTCGCATAATTATGTAGTAGTCTATTAACGTGTTAAAACCCAAAATAAGTCGTTCGAGATCATTCTACGTATCCCACTTTTCTTTTTGAGTACAAACTTTAGGTTTGTTTTCAGTAATTGTCCATCAGAAAGCTGCCGTCATATCCGCTTCGTTTAAGATTGCATTAGGTTCCAGAAATGACCTAATATCAGTCAATTGAATTACATGCGATTCTAGGGACCTACTATTTATTTTTGGAGGAAGATATCTAGCGTCATGACCCTGATAACTTTAGACCGCTGATTCTGAATAAGCTTAACTTGCTTTGAAATGATTTTCAGAAGGCACTTTAGAAACTAAACACCTAAGTTAAGCATAATTCTACTTCTTTCAAGACTACTCACACAAACTATATGCATGTAGAGAGATAGGGGATTATTATGAACGGGTCCTCAACACAGGTAAGAATGGTTTGAAAGTCTAAGTTTCTTCATGAAAACAGTACAAATTATTAGTAACACGTACATTACCACGTACATCTAATAAAAGACCAAGTCTAAATACATCAGTCTGCTAGCTTGGCATGCACTGACCACGTAGTAGTGGAATATTACCATTAGGTTTGCCACTCATTTAGCAATATACAATTTTATGAGGTTTGTATTGCTCTTTCTTCTATACGTCTTTTGCAGTGATTCAGTACAGCATTCAAAGGCACGATTCCAAATACAAGGCAGATGCTGATGTGATACGTTTGAAGTCTTCGGTTACCAAAGTATTCGCATTTCAAACTATGTTATTGTATGACCGACATTGTTTAGTGCGCATGGTTGTCAAATCATGTAATACAGAGTTCTTTATTTTGCTTATACTGATCCTGATAGCACTGTTTATTTTGATGGAGTTTTGTTCTCTGAGCTGGATGATTCGGTCGTGAGACTTTCTTTGTTCTTCTAAACGACATCATCAGCACAATCATCAGATATAGGTGAAGCGCTCGAATCTCTCCACATTTGGTTCACAGCTTGTCCTGTACACCTCGATATTGATTGGTTCTTGTTGACTTTAAACCTGTCATTGTTTACTTCTTTGTTTTGGTTGCATCTCTCATTGTTTTGATTTGTGTTCATATGTTCGTGCATAATTTTCCTGGTTGGTTGATAAATTGGATCGATTTCAATGTGCTTGTTGATTGCTGATTGACCTGAGTGCCAAGCTTCTAAAAATTCTCTGGTGTTTTTGGAATTTCCTCTGTCAAAGAATTCCACATTTTTTCAGTCAAATGAGTGTCCACAGCTTTGCACTCAGGGTACTGACGCAGTCAAATCAAAAGTTAGGAATGAAGGAGTTCAACGACATATTCGGTGGTTTATCGTGTGCCAAGGAAAAGTCTGGTCTGAGCTGGCTGGTTACTGTGAAGGATGCGTAGAACGGCGTACCAAACAGTAATCTGGGTTAAAGGCGTGACCGAGAGTCTTCACTTAGGATGTGCCTAGTAAAATTGATGAAGTGAGCACCAACATCAAAGACTAAAAGAATATTTTACTTCGTGAATTTATTTAATGCTACAGGTTAAATAGAAAAACTCAGCGAACTACTTATCCGTCTGTTCAGACAACGTTTAATGCAGACTAATAATCCCCTAGTAATTACTAGAAGAATGTCACTTTTCCAGTGCACTACATCACTCAGTCAGATAATTACCCAGATTTGCATCTCAGGATCCAGACAACAAACATAATTTTTTGTCCTAATAACCGACCAATACGCGTTGACAATTTTAAGCAGCCAATACGCAGTAATGATGAGGAAGACTTTTAATCTGTGCCTGACGGCAGACCTGATACTAACTATTTCCGAATGAGAAGGAGGTACACGGGAAAAATTTTAACCAGCGGGGCACTATTATCATATTTCCAACACTTATTTCTATAAGTACTTACCAGATCAAATGGGTCACAGTAACGGTTAACATGGAACAAAAGCATTCATTGTGAGAAAAGCTGAGTGTTGAGTATACAAATACTCGATTGTAGTATGTGGATAAAGAATGCTATAGCAATAATTCATAGTTCAAGAAAGCTCAGAACTAGAGTCATAAGAAAATAACAAAATCAAAAGCCTAATAATCATGAATGAAATCGTAAAGGAGCAACTTTGAAAGCTTTTACCTTAAAGTTATATTGTCTTTCACAATAAATTGAACTACAAAATGATCAGTTTAACGAGTAATGTTATAAGAACATTGGAGATGACCAAGTAATGGTGATTATGATCTCCCAAGATACTTGCCTTTTAGTAATTAGCGCGCCACGTAATCTTACTGACAAGTTACTCTAAACGATGAACTTCTTCGTAAACGGGAAGTGAACACTATTTGTAGACAACAGGAAACCAGTATATAGGCTAGATTTATATATACCTCTCGTGCATTAGGTACTAGAAGGCATTAGGTTGGCTCGTCGACATCCGGGTGGAGCGAAATACTTTGGAAGGGTGTTGACGTTTTGAAGTACTTCTACACTAATAACAGTTTATTCACTAAACTTTACACAGACCAAGTTTAATCTACAATATAAAATTGTGAACAGATTGGGCAAGTTTGATCATCATACATTATCTTGGTGTAGATCATGAGTTGGCTTGATTATAACATGAGGAACACTAGTAGCTGATTTAGAATCCGATATTTCTCTTCATTTCTTGAATTTGGTCACCGGCATTCAGGAAGCTCCGGATGATGCGAAATAAAGAACCACAGGGTAATGTGCACAGTATGCATCACTAAAATTAAATACTGCTACTAAGTCGCCAGCTAAATAGTCAGGGCCACACTCCTACCTAGTATTCTTCTCATCGTATGACTAGCAAGCAAATTAGTAGTGGGGGAAATAAACATACTAAGGTGGCTGTGAAGCTGACCAGTGGGGAGAAATAACAAGAAAATGATAGGTCTGTTGCGTGTTTGTAGCTCGTTAGAACAAATACCAAGAATATTAAAGTAGTTTCTGTCAGAGCTAGGCAGACTGACGCTGTGGTACATCTGCGTCCAGGCAGTGCACGAGTCTGTGTTAAATCACCTCTGTTTGTGGTTCTGGTACATTTGTCCACAGTGTAGAAAAATACATCGACGGAACTACTGAGAAGGGGCACAAGATCCTCATTGGAAGCATCGGTATCCATCCCAGCAAGCGTATCCAAGTGGTGAAACACAGTCTCGACCAAAACCACAAAAATAAGGGCCACAACCCGAGCCAGCACCCTAGTATTTGTTAACAGAAAGAAGCATCGGGTGAGCTCTGAGGAGGGAGAAAGCAATAACACAGCTCCCAAAACGCTAAAACTGGGGGATGAAAAAGCCGGGTAAAGCCCTGATTTTATTCAATGTTGCAGTGTCGAGAAGTAGCTTATTAAAAAGTCGGGCGGCACTTAATTACGAACACCTGGACAAATACAGCATCATGCCCGAAAAATTGTAGCACCCCAGCTAAGGTGTAATACTTGCATAGGGATATGAATGTAGAGATATGTAGAGCAGCATTGAAAGTAATTTTAGTTTGAGGCAGAATTTTACAGAAGAAATTCTAACGACTATGCCAGAGACCATCGATTAAGCGTTCCTCCCAAATTTGAGTTAGACACGACGAACCGTGGGTCATAAGAGATTCAGACGCACAAGAATCAACTAGAATGGTGGTTTGCGGAGCCTTTGAGCTAATGGGTGGTGGTCAGGAGGAAGCTGAAGGTCACAATATACAACAAGGGTGTCATGCGTCATTTAAATGGTTCAAATGGTTGTGGATAGAATAGAAGAAGTTTTCGCTTAACAGGCTTCCGTGTCTAGTAGCAAGGGATCACCAAATCCTCCAGACAGGAACCTAGGTATGTTAACAATAAAACAGGAAAAGAAATTAATAAATCATAGTGCGATACTATCCTTAGTCCTTAAGAATAGATCAAGTTGCCTCTTAAAGAACTCCTGAGAAGTCGCTTGGACTAGCTCGGCCGGCAGCGAATTCCAGCATTTGACAACTCTTAAGGAGTAGAAGTTGTGTCTACAGTCCGTTCCGCTATGTTGTGTGTACAGTTTTTGGGTGTTACCTCTTAGGTTAGTGTTGGAACTAAGCTTAAGTAAGTGTTTGAGAGGATGCCTAGAAGTGTTAAGGATACTATAAGCCATCAGAAGGTCACCTCTAAGACGTCTATACTCTAGTGGGTAAAGGTCAAGTGAATGGAGGCGCTCTTCGTAAGGTTTAACTTTGAGTCCTTGAACTGATTTCGTGGCTCGCCGTTGGATACGCTCCAGGGTATCCTTATCCTTTTGGACTGAGGGGGGAAATACTATGTTTCCGTACTCTAAGTGGGGACGGATAAAACTACTGAAGATTAAATGGAAAGTTCTTCCGTCAAACTGGCCAAAAGTGCGCTTCAATGTTACCAGTGCAAGGTGTGCTCGGAAGGCATTTTTGTCACAGTTAGCGTAAGACTTTAAATCGTAAGGCACCAAGACTCCTAAATCTTTTTCTACTTGGGATACTACTAGAGAACAGTTACCTATGTTATAACTGTAGTCTACGACATATCGCAGATGGACTACCTTTACACTTTGAAGTGCTAAAGGTAAGTCCGTTATCGTCTGCCCAACTTTGAAGTCGAGTCAGATCCTCCTGAAGTGCCTGTATATCGTCTCGGTTGCGTATCTCCCTCCAAAGTTTTACGTCGTCGGCAAAAAGTAATAAGTCTGACGATACCTGTCGAGGAAGATCATTTATATAAATCAGGAGGTCTTAGTACTGAGCCCTGAGGGAGCCCACTGGGACATTTCATAGCTTGAAATAAAGTGAAATTAACCCTGACCTTAAAATGTCGATTTTTCAGGTATGAAGTGGTGGTCTGATACCCAATCGTATGAGCTTATTGACAAGACATGTATGGTTAACCTTATCAAAAGCGAAGGTTTTCACATCACAACTGTAATAAGTGTGTCCAGATAACTTCTTCCATTACAATCCACATCTGATTGGTGTGAACTCCAGATATCGATATAACCTAAATGGTGCCTTTCAGGGCTCATACAGCTAGTAGATCACTAACTTGTATCGAACTCTAGTGCCAGTTGGAGGTTTGGGAGATATCCAACCAACTACAGGATACGTATTGAAAAGACATGAATTTCTTCACCCAGGAAAGTCACAAAAATGTGAAAAAAATCCGAAATAAAATCCTGAAGCAGTGCACGGAAACCTTTAGCAGGCCGCTGTGTGACCTATTCATGAGATCTGACAAACATGTACTCGCTCACGAACTACTATCTCTCTCTTGGACCGGCTGCGTTTGATGCATGTGTCAAAAATGATCACCATTATAATTAGTGCATAATTAGTAACTGCGTCCTGTTTTTCTCTGAATCATCTCCGTTTCCCTCTTATTCTTTCAACTCCGTCTTCCTACATGTTATCAATTATGTAAATTAAGTATTTACTCTTGAAACAACTATCTCCTCTTAAAGCTCGAATTGTAGCCTTATTATTTCACATTGCAACTACCTGGCAATGCGATAGCTGCTGGTATCCAGAAACCCAAACACTTTGAGGCAAACGCACTTACACAAACTACATGATATATGAATCCACATATGACTAGAATTAGTGAGGTCGAGCAGATAAACTATGATAGACTAGAGATTATTGCTGAAGATTATTAGATACTTAAAACCATACCAAGACAGCAATAAGAAAATGCAACTATTTGATACAGGCTCTTGTTGAAGATATTGGATATTGGACTTTAAAGATGTGTTCACATTTATGAAAGTATGTGGATGTTATCGTTTTAAGATTAAGATGGTGTCCGAAGGGTCCCATAGACGCTACTTCGAGTAACTTTGATTCGCTTAGTTAATTATTATTTTCAGCCTTTTGAAAAAATCCACTCCAGATGGAAAGGTAATCTATAATTCAGATTGTAACCTAAATAGTTATCACTGTTCTTAGATCGCAGAACGTTCATAGATCATTTCAGCCACGTCGATCCTGTAGGTGAGCCTATGGTTTTTTTTAAAAGTTTGTGACACTTTGTGTGCCTTACTGCTCCAATGAATTTGATTATTGAGTTGTTTTTGTCAAAATGCTGAGTGTAGTTCTACTTGAGAGTTTAAATTCGAAAACAGTTTTACGATGACATATACTTGACTGTTCACAGTCAATATTTTTTTTCGGTATTATGGAGATGAACCGCATTTCTTCAAAGCTCGGCAATTTTGCACGGACATAGATGATCGAACTGCACATTTATATAACGTAATGAATATTTGGGTTTATACGGTATTTAAATTTATTACTGCTCTTGAAAATATCTTTGAAAATTGGAATTTATTGGTTAAAAATCTAGTAAGGATTGTATTGGGCTCATTAGGAACTAAAAATACTTTTATGTATATGTATCTCCATATATATTATGAGATAAGCTTATTCGTGTATTCTTGCTATATATTCCAATTTTTCTAAAGTTTTCATTGAGAGAACTGTTTTTAATTTTAGTGGTGATTATACAGCTTACTCTCTAAAATTTGGAATTCGTTTGTTGGTCGGTAATAAGTATAGGAAAAAGAGCGCAAAATGCAGTGAAGCCTCTGGATATACTCGGTATTATTATACTCTGTTTGAGTCCACTGCCGTCTAAATCCATATTGATTTCAGAAAATTATTTAAGACTTCGTCGAGTCGCATAAATATATCAAATGCGTTCGAGAGGTATGGAAAAACACATTATTGGTGGTATATTAGTCTTCACAACTTACTCGAACGTAGTTTGTATCTTTACGCCTTTAGCTACAAGTAACTCCACTCCTCATAAAATAAAAAAAATTTGTCAAACTCCTTCTGTTAAGGCCATTCTATTCTGACAGTTTATACTCCGGAACTCTACATCTTGATATGAAAAACTGGCTACGTTCTGAATGTGAAATTATAGTGGTCTCCTGAGTAGTTACATGTAAGGCGATGTCGAATCTCACATACAATATATATACCTTGACTAAGACTGAAGTTCAGCTGCGGGATATCAGTTAACTTCACTCAGGTTGGATTGTTTGCAGTGGGATTTGTACTGTCAAATACTTCTAATTATCCTCCATCTGTACATCTTTACTTGTATGAACACAACCATGCTGTACATTTAGACGTCACTGACACTTAAAGGAACTTAGTTTTTATTAGCAGTGTGATTCTTTTTTTCAGCAAAGAAAGTTTTTATGATAGTCAAGTGATGTCTCTTAGTGTATAGAACTCTTCTGAGTTAAGATGCACTTTGGCTTAAGCTACGTAGTGCTTCCGGAAACGTATGGGTTTGTGTACATCTTTCAAGCACCCACTGTTGCTTTCAAAACACTTACTTTCGAAAGGTATCAACTGACTAGCCAACCCTTAACATGATTCAACAATAAAAGGCGGGCCAGGCTGCGAAGTCTGAAGTGAGCCTAACAATATAGGATTAAAGGGAGCAAGAACAAACATTGGTGCAGAATAATATGTTATTCATTTTATTTCGTTAGGTTCTCATCAGCTGCATAAAACCTACAATATTTGAAAATCAAAGGTATTACAGATATTGACACACTGATAAATATGACGGCGATTACAGATGAATATGTCTATCATGATCTCGCAAAGATTATAATAGAGTTAACCAGGTTCTCAGAAATCTTGTTTCGGATAAATAATGAAGTTTGGGGGGTGAAGTTCCAGAACATTGAAATAGTGATTAGAACTCATGCAGCTATGGAGTGATGAAGTGACTGAAAACAGATTAATGGTGACGATGAAAGATATGAATTAAAATCAGTGAGTCATGAATTGGGGAAAAGTGGCGATGGTGTAATGAACTTTCAGAAGGAGTTGAGATAATGAATGACTCGCTACATAAGAAGGATGTAATGTTGCCGTGGCAAAGAGAGATTTGTTACTGCTTCTTTATCGACTCATAGACTCTTCAGCTAAATTCAGAAGGTTGGAGTTTGATTGTTTATTAACCATTTTGAAAGACTTCAGTGTATAGACTTGGTGTCGTGTGTCTTGAGATGGCACTGCTAGGTGCTTCCAATCCGTCGGACCCTAGAATTTTCGCAATATGTTAATCTAATTAGACGAAGACTATCCTTTCTGTTTCACGAATGTAACTGCTTTTTGGCGACTTTGTATATACAATTTGTGGTAACATGAAAAGGGATATCTATTGATCTTTGATTGTTTTAATGATGTCGTTTTAAACAAGACAATCAGTTCAGCTTCAATATAGATTCTATTTTCACTCTATCCAAAATTTCATCTTCATTATCAGATTGCTATTAAATAACGAAAACAATACGTTTTCTGAAAAGAAAATGAGCCTTGAGAAGTAATGTACTAGTACCGAGTCGGTCTGTTATAAAACGTTTGTAAAAGTTTTTCGGTTTTCAAAATTGATAGAAAAAGCCTGTTAATGTCCAAACATTCCCGCGTTTTTGTGATATCGCACTTCCCTTGCCAAGCCCTGCTATTTTGATGTATTTTATGCATTGGGGTGGCACTAAGATGGTGTTACTTGCTAAATTAAATATTTTGTAAGGAAAGATAGTTTAAGAATTGTAAGTAGAATTTGTCTCGTTAAAATGTCGACAAATTAAATTTAATAGTTCTGATGCTTTGTCATTCAGATTCCTTTTTATAACAGAATAAACTTAACCCAAGCTATCGAGTGGTTAAGTTTTATAGAAGTTTAGTTTAAATTAGATTAACTACATTTCAGGTCACTGAAATACACAATTATAGTTTGTTTAGAATCTCCTACTTTAGTACAATCAGGAAACTTATCAAAATATAGTCATAGTATCACGTTAAATGTCTTTTGCAATGTCACTCAAACACTTAAGACACAACGCCTGTGAGTCAGTTCACTCGAATTAATGTGATTTGTTCAGAGGATTTAAATCTATAATAATAACAAAGTGGGTAATATAAAACTTATTTTGGAACACTGTGAGATATCCTTAAGAACAATAAAACTAAGCCATCTGAATATTTATTCGTTTGAGCACGCCTTAAAAATTGCCTAAACAATATTAATACCTGCAAATCGCTAAGATATATATATATATATATATATATATATATATATAGGTTTTCCATCAAATTATCAAGAATCATGTAAACAAACAAGACATATGAGAATTTAATGAATTAAAATGTATCGTGTTGACTTCCAATACATGTTAAATAAAATTTGTCGTCTCTTGTCAAGGTACTTAATTGTTCAACTTTGGTAGATTTACTTCTGTGTAATTAAATGAAAGGTTATGGATAGTATTGGGGTCGTGAATTTGAGTTCCATCATATTAGCGGCTTGTTGACCAAATGTATCTGCATCCCAGTTTTGACGGTTACTGTCGAAATTCAGTGCCAGATAAAATAAGATGATGTAAAGAAGTCCGATTTTAAAACCATCAGATTATTTCAGACAAATGCCAATACTTTAACCAAACATGCTTTCAGTCATCATATTAGTGGAATATAACGGGACATTACTACTCATAAGCTTGTATCCTGGTATCTACAGTTTGCTATGTCATAAACTATAATATTACAGCCTCAGGTTATTACAATTAAATTAGAAGAATGAGATTTAGTTTAGAGTAAATTAGTCAACAATATTTAATAACTAAATAAGTAAATTATCAGTTTAGGTGTTGAGGAGGCTGTAAAGTTTTTGATTGAGATCAGGAACCGATTGATGTTGAACCACCATCAAAAACCTGGGAGCAACGAATGGCCGTTTCCTTCCATTGTGAGACTCCCCAGCAGTGCGCATCCACGATCCTGCTCGTGGGGTTCGAACCCAGGGCCTTCGGTCTCGCATGCGAACGCTTAACCCACTGGACCACTGAGCCGGCATCCAATGGTGTTATTGTTCACTAACTCATTGCACAATTTGTTTTTAAACAATATCATATGGTACCATAAGCCTCTGTCATGTTTTGGCGTCTCATACTTGAAAAAATCCATATGATACCCAATATTAACTAAATGGAAGTAAATTAGCATTAGTACGTTTAAATCATACATACCGCCTATTATTGGATATATTCTTGAAAAATGAGCATCAAATTCTTGTAAAGCCTGTAAGAATTTCATCAAAATATTATGGATTTTTTCTACACTATCGTAGAATATATACCGGATAGTTGTCAACATTTTGCGAAAAGTTATTCCTTAGATGAAAAAAACAAGAACATTCTGATTACTTTCAATATTTTTTTATATTTAGTTCAATCAGATAAGTTCTACGATTATGCTAAAACTTTTATTCAAATTTCACTTATCTAATCATTTTGTTAAATGATGGTTGAATACAATCAGTATACAAAGATAAAATGTAGATGAAGTCAAATACCTCTAGTTTTTAAGATAACTTACACTATAAAACCATAATTGTTTAGGGGAGAACATTATGACCAAATGTACAAGTAATTTGTATTAGCTTGAAATCCTTCAATAATGGAGACTGATAAAATTGAACTGAAAAGTGTCATACTCCACAAAACCTTTTATGTTAGTTTAATTTAATAAACAGATTTAATGTATTTTCATTACTGTAAGTATATTTCTAATTTTATGTATTTGGATGGGTTTGATTTACTAAGTTGTACTTTTTTCCCGGAAGTCTCTGTTACTGAGTAGAGATGAGGAGAAGAAAATATTACTTCTAAACATAATTTGTTTATAAGTTCACTTGGTGTTATTTACTTTTATCTTCCCATTGTTACTTAGGACTGCAATTGATCAGTCTCTTGTTGGCATATGTGCATCTTATGCAGATTGCCTCGATATTGCCTTAGGTCACAAGCATTATAAGCAAAGATGTGTTTATTTTTTTTAGTCTGTAAATATCAAGCAATATTTATTAAAATGTCGTCTTACGCTATTCTTGTATATTTTAGATAGTATCTTCTAGTTTGACTAAAGTTATCCTCTCTTCATAAGGAAACTACATATGAAGTTGTTTAAACTCTTATCGGAAATGTTCCTGTTACATAGTAACTAGAATTTTTAAATTGGTTTAGATTTTGATCTTAGATTTAAACTTGAACATTTATGTGAGTTATTGGTTAAATCAAAATTATTTGTGACCACTCATTTTGACCTGTTGTTTTGTACAAGAGATTTGTAATGTAAAAGTTTCCAGACAGAAAACATTTTATGTTGTTTGTGTAATTTCGATTATTGTGTTTATTATAGCACAAGTTTAGATAGTTCAGATAGTGTATGTAAAATTCAATGAAATGTACAAATGAAATTTATCTGTTAAGTTATTTAAGAATACTTTAAGTAAACATTTCTATTTAGAGATTGATTTTGTCATAACTTGTGGTATGTGTGCCCTGTTAATGTATACATCTTGATACCGCCAATTAGAGAACAATGAGTTATCAACCGGACCACTGACGCATAAAACACTTGCGAGCAGTCTAGAGTCCTTATCGGTCCTGCTTTCTGCCTAGCCTATTCAGTTAATTCCAGAACACCAATCACAGCCTCTGAGATATGAATCATTTATTTCAAACATACTGGGTTTATATACGTACCAGACAGACCACACCGTACCATACAATAGGAAACAACATTTGTGCAAGAACTAGCCAAATATGGCTGTGAATGAGGAAGATAGTAATTGAATGACTGGGTATAACTCAAGAATGGTAAACCGTATAATAATAGTCTATAGGTCAAAATAAAGCTTATGATAATAGGAATATGAATAGGATTAGTTTAGACACTTAATTATACGATAAAAATATTTGTATAGTATTGGTTCATAAATGGATCCCGAAAGTTACTATTCATTATGCTTATCGGGACATAACAGATTTTATTGCAGTTATTAACAATCTTTGTTAAAGAACAATGTTCATATTCTAATTTGAATTAAACAGTTTATATTTTGTAAATAATAACAATTTTATAATTAGCCAATCTGAGAATTGATTACATAACCATCAATCATTATATATTCAACTTGTAAAGGATAGATACACGTTGCAAAGAAACAAGTATTTATTATCTCATTTCAAACATCTATGTTTTGATTACAAAACTTATTTGTATTGATAAACTTTACACTGATTAATTGCCAATCCAGCAAAATGTCCATAATTCTTTATTATACACGAATTTATTTTAATTTTTTTTGTTCGGATTTCAATGTGATCCATTTCATTCAATTGATGTATATAAATCGGTGATGATATAAGTTTTGTGCTTGATTCTATGTAAAGTAGTATATTTATTAGTCTCTTCTTGTTTAGCTCTTCTTTATTATGAAAAAAGAACATCCTGAACTAAGGTCAATTAGTTATGATAATAATCATAGAACAAATATACATTAAAATTACAATAAGAACTAGTTAGGAAATGTAATACATTGATAGATGTATCAACAGGAAACAATTATATGCAATAAATTTCCAATTTTTTTCGTCATATTTAACTTATCTACGAATGTGATAATTAGAAAATCTAAATAAAGAACTGTCAGTAATATTGTAAATGGTTGATTAAGTTTAAAGATAAACGAGTAAAATAATGGAACATTTTTTCGTTCTAAAAATGAGTTATTTTTTATTTTTTTGCTTTTCAGCAAAGTAAAGATGAATTAATTTTATGTAAGAATTTATCATGTACTGGTTAAAATATAAACAATTATTGACAATCAAAAATTGATAAAAATCTGTTTTGTTTTAGTTTATAGAACACTTTTGGGCTTGTAGGAACTGCCTCGACGTGCGATGCTCATTGGTATAGAAGTAGGTTGGAAGAAAGGTAGGAGCGGCCAGACCAAAACATGGCTCAAATCTATGAAGTCACTGACAAGTGGACTGAGCCATGTTGGTAGGTGTAGACTACCTGGTTGGGGACCGCGAGATGATAGCAACCGATGGTTAGAGACCTTGAATGACATGGCTCGAAATCGTTTGCAATGACCCAGGTGCATCCACTCCTTGTGTTCTCCCAAGTTCTAATCTGAATTCTTCATATCCCTTTCTTGTTTCTCTTTCCAAATTTATTTTACTGTATTATACTCCTTGAATAACATCTTGAAACCCTCATCTTTCAGATTACTGCTCATAGTTTTACTACTTCTACCACTATGAGATTTGAATCGACAACTGCATCTCTGTTGTAATGTGGTATGGCAACTCGAACTGATGTACGTACATACGAAGTTCTACGTTGTTGTTACTGACTGACTGGCTGACTGACTGACAATGTTTAGATGATCGTTGGTGAGCATTACATAATTATTACACTTTGTTTATTTTATATTTTATTTATTTAAGCACATAAATATTGGTACAGTGAAGCACCAAGTAGATATGCGCCATATAAATCATTTGATTTATGTGAGGGCTGAAATACTTTCTGGGTTTCCAAACCTGAGCAGGCGGTTTTCTGAAGGAGTCACACCTGGAGCTTCCGACCTAATGGTCTAGTCCACAAGACAGTGGAACAACGTAAAGAGATGCCGTTTCGTGGTTGTCGGTGATCAACGATTAGTTCATACGTCATTTGTTCCCTCAGGATCCTGGAACCCATGTGCACCATTAGTTTGAGTCAAGGTTTTCCAACCCCCTAAGATGGACTCTCCGTGTCCACCAGCCTGGTTAAAGCACCGGACATTTGCTTTTCGTCCTCTCAATTTCGTAAACAACAATAATGCCGCAAGAAGGTAGTGAGTAGGAATTCCCTGAGAGTGGTTGTATTCACACGGCCATATGAGAGAATTTCTAGAGAGAGAGAGAGAGAACTGACTCTCCCCACTCTCGGTCGTACCAGTGCATTTAGAGGCTAATTGTTCCACAATTGAATTAGATAGCTTTCTGATGATCTTCACTTTCGAGTAGTTATGTTTCTTCTAAAAAAAATTGATATCAGTTTATGATCCATGTCCAAAGCTATTTTCATTATTAGTTTCACAACTAAGCTGATAAACGGACAAACAGTTTTAATCATTATTTTCTTGAGTAATTATTTATTTATTTATTCATTCATTAAAAGTAAACAAAATTATTTTGTTTACTTGTAAATAGTAAAGAAATTTTCGAAAAAAAAGTATTTTAATTGCTTTTTCTTGATTAATTTAGACTAAAAAAAATAAAATGTGAAATTTTACGTTTGATTTCATTGAACTATCAGTAAGTTTTCGGAAACAACAAAAAGCCCCAGCAAAATACAAGCTCGTAGAGAATTTGAACAGTTTAGGGAAGATGTGTTTATTTACTAATTTGAGGATAGTTCTTTTTCTTTTTGTAAATAATTGAGATCATGATTCATTTGAAGCTAGACCATAATGGACAAACTGGGACCACTGGATGTCCATTTTGTGCTACAGTGTAGGACTCCTCATCAGTGTGCATCCACTATCCCACCTCATGAGATTCGAATCCAGGACCTAACAGTCTCGCACGTGAGCACTAAACCATTCTTAATTGAAATGATTTTCAAAATCGGTAGATGTGATAAAGTATTAAATGGCTATTCTTTTTTTTTCTTTCCTAATTTATGGTATTTTCCCACGTACATTGTATCACCTTATCTAATGAGATCTTAACAAAACACTTAATAGTAAAGCGTGACACCATCTAAACCATTGAATTAGAATACAATAGTTCATATTATTTCATTTAGTGAGTTTTTAAATTGGCAAGAATATTTTCGATGATCACTAATGATAACTGTCATACATTGAAGTTTACTAAATTTCACTGATTAAAACAATTTCTTAGGTATCATTTGTAAATTTGTCTGGATTCTAATGTATCAGTTTTTTCTGAATCTATTCAAATAGAGTGTATGATTTATGCTTGAGATTAAAGTTAACTAGAATAGAAAGAAGCATATAAGAAAAATATATAAAGTTACTTGTTTATTATTTAATAGTGATATCTAAATAAATAGTTCCCTTTCACTTATGTTCTTATGGTAGAATATTGTACAAATAGGTTATGTTTGTAATTAAAAGTCATTTTATAATATAGATTTTTGATAAGAATTATAACATTGCAAACAAAAAATTGTTTTACTGATTTTTAACCTCTATAAAACTTCATGTTACATGATTAAACAAAATTGACGTGTAACTCTGGATTCAAGTTTTATACTAGTTAGTATTTATCAATAGTGCATACTTGCGATGTTGAAACGATTTAGTGTTTTGGAAACAGTATAAACAAGTTTCATAATCAAATGTATTATCATTAAACTGTTTGAATCGAAAACTTCTAATACATCTTATAAAAATTTCTTATTACAGTATTAAATATGTTGGGTAGAAATTAATAAGACTGTTTCACTTTCACATTTGGCAATAATGAATACACTTGAAGATTTGTATTAAGTGTTAATGTAAACAATTATGATAGATATTAACAAACATTTTCCTGTTCCGATTCGTTATTAATGTCATACTAACCAAAACACGTAATCTTTTTTTAAAACTCACTTGGTGTTGTATTACATGTATCTTCCCATTGTTATTTAGGACTGTAATTGATTAGTCTCTTGTTGGCATATGTGCGTCCTGTGTGGATCGCCTTGATATAGCCTGAAGTCACAAGATGTTTAAGCAGTGATAGGTAGTTGCTATCAGTGGAATGCAGGACACGTGTTTTGTCCTATTTGTGACTCGTCAACTAAGTGTACCTAGATTTGAAGCGAACAGTACTGGGTCCGAGTCCAGGAGTGAATATCAGCTCTGGGATGCAGGTACATCCGGCTGATGTGTCCCAATTAGGACGAAACGGGCTACCTATATTCCACTGCTAGCCACTATCCATCTTTGCTTAACCTTTTTTTGTTGAAAAAAAAAAACTTTTGTGAAATATCTAGTTAAAAGCAATAACATTAGTTAATACCAATTTTTTTCGCTTCGATTAACTGAATATAAAAATATGAATTCATATGTATAACTACTCAAACGAATTCTAGGGTCATAATTTTATTTATTCTTATTTCAAATCTATTTATCTATATATATATATATATCTACATACATCCTGTAAAGGAAAACAACCATTTCACTTTACTAATATAACCTTTTTAAAATATTCTTTTTCGTTTTAACTGAATCGTTCTGTAGTTTGTTTTGTTTTCTTTTTCTCTTTTTTTCACATCACGACTGTATTTATATTTATTGACTAGTTCCTATAATTGATGGTTACAATAATGAATATTCATTTATTCATTCATTCATTCAATTTATTTAGTTATTTAGTTATAATTATGTAGGCAGTAAAAAAATATTTATTTATAATAAATTGTTGTTTACATGTGATGAATAATTTTCATGTTCAACTTGTAAAATAAGTCAACATAACTACTAATTATGTAGTAATAGACAAGATAATAATGAAATGAAGAGAGAGAAAAACAAAACAACAAACCTTTATAGAGATAGGATAATAGTTACTAAGACAAATATTCACAATAAAACTATATTACTTAATGAATTTTGAAGGAAAAAAAAACATACAGTTCAGTCACTTTTGGAGTTGTGGAGATTGTTAAGTTTTAGATTGACAACATGCGTCAATTGAAGCTAGACCACCATGGAAAACCTGGAAGCACTGGACGGCCGTTTCGTTCCAATGTGGGACTCCTCAGCAGTGCACATCCAAGACCCCCCACCCCATGAGATTCGAACCCGGGACCTATCAGTTTCACCAACTAGACCACTGAGCCGGCATCCAATGTTGTTAATGTCCAATCTCAACCAATCCACGAAATTGCGCGACCATTTTCCATTGTACTGAGGTCGACACCTGTGTTCTATCCGACACGGATTAGCTCCACTGGTCACGGCTTCCTACCAGAACTCCGAGAATTTGGTTAAGCGCCTGGCGCGAGACTGATACATCCTGGGTTCGAATCTCGCGGGGTGCAGGAGTCCCATACTAGGACGAAACGGCCATCCAGTGCTCCCAGATTTTAAATGGTGGTCTAGCTTCGAATGACTCATGATTTCAATCACATACTTTTCAGTGTTAATAATGAAGTTTATATTCAGTAGAATTATAAATTCATTACGAATATCTATGGTAAACACAAATAATTTTATAAAATTAGATTAATATGAATTAAATATTGTTATAACTTATCAATTGAATGCTGAATTGTCTTGTTGACTTTTTTTCCAAAATCCTCTTCGTCATTATTATATCTTGTCGTTTGAATGCTGTTTGTTATATCTGGTCGTCGTTGATTGTTGTGTTGGAAATGTTTATCATTTATACTCGGAACAAGGGGTCTTCGCAATTCCCACGACGTGAATATAAGAACACAAGACTGGTATAAGTGAATATTTATTAACCACAGTACACGATGATGACGACTCTAGTAGAAAATACTTTCACTTATATATTGATTGTACACCCATTTTGATTAATAATTAGGATGAAATCACATATATAAAAATAACTTAGAGTTATAACAAGTCACATACTGCTTATAGTTCATGTCAAATATTTAAGGGTGATCAATATTATAAACTATTTTATTAGAAAATTGATCTTTATATTGTTTTTTTGGATAACGTAATGGCGTTTAAAGCAAACGGTACTGGGCTCGAGTCCCGAAGTGAACATCAACTCTGGGATGCAGGTACATCCAGCTGATGAGTCCCAAATTGGATAAAAAAACGCGTCATAGATTCCATTGCTAGCCGTCGTCCATGTTTACTTATAAAGTTTTATAAAACGTTAATATATTATTCGGTATTGTTAAATAATTATTAGGATTAATATAAATGTTTATGGAAACCCTTGATTCAACCGGATCTGTTGTGAGATAGTAACTCACTTAAGACGATGGTGGACGGTGACTCAATTTCGTGAATTGTCTGAAGTTAGACATTAATGCCGTTGGATACCAGCCGGTTCAGTGATCTAGATGTTAAGCGTTCGCGCTTGAGACCAATAGATCTTGGCTTGGAATCTTGAGAGGTGGGATCGTGAATACACACTGCTGAGGAGTCCCTTACTGTAGGATGAGACGGCCGTCCAGTGTTCCAAGGTCTTCCATAGTGGTCTATCTTAAATTGAATCATAAATTTAACTATAAAACATTAAATATTTGTAGGAAACAAATGTATCTAGTTAAAAACCAGGGAAACTATGGAGAATGTCAATTGTAACTATGTTTGTGATTGCATAGTAACCATTTTTAACAATATTAAACGTACTTAATCTGATATGTTTTTTTTCTAAACTACTGATACACTGATAAATGTAAGCGATACTGTGAGTAAGGTTTGCAATTTTTAAGTTTCTTATCTAACAGTAAGTTTACCTACAGTAATAATCAAAGAAGCTTATTAAAGTATGTAGATTTATACAATGGATTTATGTAGCTTACAAGGTTTACAAAGTTACTAGTAAATCTCTCATCCTTCCTTCACTCTAAATCTCTTATTCTAAATCAGAATGTTATTGTTACCACAAATAATTAGTTCATAAGATAAACACTCATTTAATTTGTTTACTGAAATGAGTCAAAATCCTGATTATTCATAATTTGAATAAATCAACCAAATGGATTGAAGATTTCATTAAAGAGTTAATGAAATAACCATTAAAATGACAAGATAGATTAAACAAATTAATTTGTTTATCTCCTTAGTCTTGTTTATCTTTCTTAATGAAGCACATCATAGCGAGGAAATGTAGAATCATTAAATTAAACAACTTTATATTTTTAACCAAAAATATTGATATAACTATTTGGAATGTATATCTATTTATATAATCAAGCACCTGATAGTTGATTTTGTTTAGGTAAAGTATTCAGATTGAAACCATAATAAGAACCTACAGTAGACCATAGAATTGTCTATATCAAACTGAGATTATCACTAAAAACTATTGTAACTGAATGGAAATCATATATTCGTGATTATTGTTTAACTATATGGAAGATACCGGAGATAAAATTTCACAAATGAAGATTCTTACTAATACTATTGATCAATGTATGAATTAAACAATCCAACCATGTTTCTTTAAATCTACATATTATCAACAATTCGACACACAGATAAATATCAGAATGGGTTTTGTGGAGAGTTTTAGAAATTTCACAGGTTGAAATCATGAGTCGATTGAAACTAGACCACCATGGAAAACCTGGAAGCACCAGACGGCCGTTTCGTCCTAGTATGGGACTCCTCAGCAGTGCGCATCCATGATCCCGCACCACGCGGGGCTCGAACCCAGGACCTACTTGCTTCGCGCGCGAGCACTTAACCACTAGACCACTGAGGAGTCCCATACTAGGACGAAACGGCCGTCTAGTGCTTCCAGGTTTTCCATGGTGGTCTAGCTTCAATCGACTCATGATTTCAACCTATGAAATTTCTAAAACTCTCCACAAAACCCATTCTGATAATAATCAACTACTCACTAGTGACTGACTTCAGGAAAAACTCCTGGAGTTCTAGTGAGAAGCCGTTACCAGTGGAGTTCAACCAGGTCTGTTGTGAGATAGTAACTCACTGAAGACAATGGTGTACGGTGGCGCAACTTCGTGGATTGGTTGAAGTTAGACATTAACATCGTTGGATGCCGGCTCAGTGGTTTAGTGGTTAAGTGCCCGCGCGCGAAGCCAGTAGGTCCTTGGTTCGAGCCCCGCGTGGTGCGGGATCATGGATGCGCACTGCTGAGGAGTTACATAGATAAATATTGAAATTCTATAGTTAATTTGTAGCAAGTCATTTGAACAGTTAACTACATTGTTCTTCAACTAATAGTATGAACTAATGAATATAGCAGAAAGCATAAATCCTCATTTATAAAACTAATCTATCACGACAAATGTAATTCAAAGAGAAGACATTTCAATACTGTACATCTGAAAAAAAAGAAAAAGAAAAGAAATTCAATAAGCGTATAGTTTACAAATGTGATAATAAAAACACACACCATGATCCTATTTATCAACATATGCTTAAATAAACTACAACATTGGATGTAATGATCTACAAGAGATGAACATTTATATTTGACATTATATATAATGTTACCGTATAATACATTATTCAACCATTACTTCCTTATATTTTCATTTAATAAATCAATTTTCTTATAACAATAGTTTTAAGATGATGATTTATTATGATCATTAACACAGTTTTAGTTTATTTTGAATAAGCAAATGAAGTACTTTTAGAAACGTGATAAACTATGATATTTTCTTATATTTAGATCAAATTATTAAATGAAATCCATGAAGTCTATACTATATAAATGTTGCTATGTAATCTTAATCACTAATGGGTCTTATTAAGTGTAGTAGCAGTCACTGCATCAGTAGGCCTCAACATATACAAGGGGAAAATTAAGGTCCTCAAATACAACATAGAGAATGCCGATCCAATCACACATGATGGAGAAACTCTGGAAGATGTGGAATCCTGCACATACCTGGGAAGCATAATCGATGAACAAGGAGGTTCAGATGCGGACATAAAGGCAAGGACTGGCAAAGAAAGAACAGCATTCCTACAGTTGAAGAACATATGGAACTCAAAACAACTTTCAACCAATATCAAAGTGAGAATCTTCAATACGAATGTCAAGGCAGTTCTACTGTACGGAGCTGAAACTTGGAGAAATACAACAACCATCATCAAGAAGGTGCAAGTACTTATAAATAGTTGTCTATGCAAGATAATCAACATCCATTGGCCGGATACCATCAGCAACAGTCTATTGTGGGAGAGTACAAAGCAGCTTCCAGGTGAAGAGGAAATTAGGAAAAGACGATGGAAATGGACAGGATATACACTACGCAAATCATCAAACTGCATCACGATGCAAGCCCCAACTTGGAATCCTGAAGGAAGGCGGAAAAGAGGAAGGCCAAAGAACACATTATGTCGGGAAATAGAAGCAGATATGAAAAGGATGAATAACAATTGGAAGGAGCTGGAAAGGATTGCTCAGGACAGTGTTGGATGGCGAATGCTGGTGAGCGGCCTATGTTCCTTTACGAGGAGTAACAGGCGTAAGTAAGTAAGTAATGACTTAAAATGTAGGATAAAATACTGGAATAGATTAATGTATTTTCAATTGAATGATTTATCATTATCCTTGTCAGCCCTTGTCACCCACCCGCCATTTCTAGTTTAGTTAAACTTTTATTTTTATAACATAAATGTTCTTAACATGTACATTATGTGTATGTGATCAGATTGTTCGAAATGTATTGTGCTAATCTATCATCACATAGTTCTAATAATCTTCGTCTTCTTATTACATAATCGAAATTTATCAAATAGGACTAATTGTTTTATTATTTTTTGAGGTATTCAACAGATTGATACAGTAAATAGTTAATAGTGTACAAAGTTGTAAGTTGAACAATCGTGGAAAAAATGGAAGAAATGATCATTCATTAAAATATGTATCATTTATGAATACCCGTCTTGGATATACAATGTATATAGACACTGCCTAGTAACATATCGATTACAATGATTTAAGACTGATGATGATCAATAATTAAAGGGATGAATAATGTTAACTCGAACTTGGCTAATTTTTGTTTACAGTTATGTTTAGTCTAATATATCAGTTATCATGAAACTTGCGACACCAATAATATTGATCATTAATTAGTTTTATTTGAAATCATGTGTTTACATAAAATAAAGTGATTCTAATTACAACAGTTTCATGATTTATCAGTGATCACGAAATCATTATTAGCAGGTATAAATAAATATGTTTTAATAGTTGAGATCACGACTCAGTTGAAGTTAGACTACCATGAAAAACCTGGAAGCATATTGTGAGACTCCTAGGCAGTGCACATCTACGATCCTGCCTCGCCAGATTCGAAACCAGGATCTATTGGTTTCGCGCGCGAACACTTAACTTCTAGATCTTAACTATTAAAAAAACTATGATATACACAAAATTCCCTCTTGATATTAGTCATCATATGCTCACTAGTGACTGCCTTCGAGAGGTATTTCGTGAAGTTCTACTGAGAAGCATTGATCCGTGCAGTTCAACCGGATCTGTTCGGAGATAGTAACTCACTGAAGAAATTGGTGGATGTGTCACTCAATTTCGTGGGTTGATTGAAGTTAGACATTAACATCTTTGGATGCCGGCCGGGTCAGTGATCTAGAGTTTAAGCGTTCGCGGGCGCATGACTGATAGGTCATGGGTTGGAATCTTGCGAGGTGGGATCGTAAATGAGCACTGCTAATGAGTCCCACGATAGGACGAAACGATCATCCAGTGCTTCCAGGTTTTCCATAGTTTTCTGGCTTCAATTGACTTATGATCTCAACTATTAAAATTACTATAATATCCACAAAAAACACCTTCAAATATGTTTTACTTCTTAAAAAAGATTTGCAATTTATCAAAAACACGATACTATTACATTATTATCAGTTTGAGCATGAAAGAAAGCAGAAATTAGGTCAATATGTTAAGATAATGATGAAACCTGATAGCCCTTTGTTAGATGGTTAAAACATAACGCATAATATTATCAGATCAACTCATTTATACGCTTATGAGTTCAATCTGTACAAGAGTAATATGCAAAAACTAAAGGTGAAAACTAGATTTTATTCTCATTCTATCCGAACACAAAATGTTTATTTTTTTTGGGGGGGGGTTGTTTGACGTTTATTGTGATTTTTTGAACATAAGCAGAAAATTAACATTTACAGTCAACTTAATACATAAACTAGTTTACTTTGTATCTAATGGTCATCAGTTTATAACCTAGTAGATGTCAATATTTATATCCATATATGAACCATATGAAATCGATCAATGATAACTAAGAAATAGATTACATAAATAAACATAATAAGTAGAAAGTACAAACTGATAATGAGTTGACAAGCATGATAATAATAATGATTTCAACCTGTGAAATTTCTAAAACTCTCCACAAAACCCATTCTGATAATAATAATGGGAAAAATATTCAGTTTATTGATGTTTCCCATATACCTTGTTTGTTTATTTTACCTTATCCTCTTTCTCATATGTCCTTCATAACGTAATTATTTCAATGCTTCTTATTATGTGATTTTAATTAAACCTTTATAAGTTGTTTTTTTATTATTAATTCTATAACTACACATATAATCTTATTATCAGCTTGAACATTTCACTTATTATGCTTAACTATATACTCTACTTCATTATTATCGTTGATTTACAAATACTTTAATTGATTTTATATTTTCCAATAAAAGGATATAAATATTACTGTCTATTAGAGTAAAACTTGATTACAAATGGATTTAATAGTTTAATTCATGAGTGGATTGAAGCTAGACCACTATGGAAAACCTGGAAGTACTGGACAGACGTTTCATCTTAGTATGGGACTGATAGTTCCTGGATTCAAATTTCACCTAGCGGGATCATGAATGAGCATTACTGAGAAGTTTCATACTGGGATAAAACGGCTGTCTAGTGCTTCCAGATTTTCCATAATGGTCCCGCTTCAAATGACTTATGAATTCAACTACTAAAAATTACTACAATCTCCACAAAACCTCTATCTGAACATAAATGGTTGTTAGTTAAACAGTGTTCTTATACACAAACAACTGATTATAATAACTTTAATCTTACATTAATATTTAATAACTTGACGTCATTACATAATAAGTAAGACATACCATTAAAGTTTTATACTGTGAGATATAAGAATGATATTTAGTTTGTATTTCTTTGTATTTATTAAAACTGACTATAGATTCATTCACTTGGTGTTATTTACTTATATCTACTCATTGATGTTTACGACTACAAGTGATCAGTCTCTTGGGTTCAATTCCCAGGATAAGATCCAGGTACATCCAACTGAAGAGTTCTAAATAGAATGAAACGCATGTCTTCGATATCACTACTAGCCACTATCTATTTTTGACTATAGATAACATTTAATTTTTATAAACATTTAAAATTGAATCATTCATTATACCATAGATAGTTTACTTGATTAACATCAATCAGCTGAATGTAATGTTTTGTTTTCTTTTTTACTTTTGACCTATGTCAACACTTCATCTGTCAAACATACATTTTACCTGAATGTAAATATAATCCGTCTACATATATATATATATATATATATATATATATATATATATATATAACTACTAATGTGTATTATAATTTGTCACAGTTTAAAATCTAGTGACTTATTTATCAATGTTGTCATAAGTGAATTGCAAAAATGAAAATGTTTACATGAGAGTATTGAAGAGATTATTGATGCTAAAAAGAGAGAAAATAAATCTCTCATCAAATGTAACTATAGAACTAAATAGATTCTTTTAAGAAAGTGAAATAAATGTTTATTAAAATTTCCTATCAATGATTTATTTATGTGAGAAATAATATGACAAATATAGGTCATAAGTATTTCAATGTTATACATCATATAGATTTATACTTCTTGATAAAGATATACAATGAAAGGTTTGATATAAAGTTTGATAAAATGACTGGATGACGTGATAATAATAAGAATAAATGATAAGGCTTTTTAGTTAAATACTGAATGAAGAGGTGGTTTATTGATTAAATTACTCTGTTTTTATCCAATAGGCTAGAGGATCAAATTCTTAAATAGAGTTTGGTTTGGCCAGAGATATGTAATATTATTGTCAGCTACGTCAACTAAATACTTAACTACAACTTAGGACCATACACATATATGCATCGGTCCAAGTTGCCATACAACAAGATGAACACCGAATTCATAGAAATAGTTAATTCAGTGGTGGTAATATATGAAAGAAAGATTGCACATAAGGACATAGTACAAGAAAAAAGGATTAGTTCGTAGAAAGAAAGATATGAAGCGATTTTAATCTCATAGTTTAAGGGAAGACAAAGAGTACATACACCTACGCCAATGTGATCAATTATGAGCCACGTCATCCAGAGTCTCCAACTATTGGTTACGACAGTCACGCAGATCACATCCAAGTAGTCTGCACCTACCAACATGGCTAGGACTAGAAGTTAGTGACTTCAAGCACTGATGCCACGTTTTAGTTTGGCCTCCCCAAACTTTCTTCCATCGTCTTCAACACTAGTCAGCATTGCGCGTCGTGGTAATCGGTGTTCAGGCATACGTAACACGCGGCCCAACTATCTCAGTCTATGAAGATTCACAACCTCATCAACTGATTTATCATAGTTCCCTAATACCCTACATCTAACATCACTATTACTTACCCGGTGATCCCAGCAGATGCAAGCAATATTTCTAAGGCATCTGTGGTTAAATACTAGTAACTTACGAGTATCTTTTACTCTTAATGACTACATTTCTCAGCCATAAAGTAGAACAGAACGAACTGCCGCACAGTACACTCGTCCCTTAACTGACAGACGAATATCTTGCCTTCAACAGTATATGTCAAATAATCATTCTTGTGAAATTGATTTTCTGACTAATCAAGTTCATTCAATCTTTTACGCTGACATGAACAAAATTCATGGGATTGTAAAATACATTGAGTTTACTTGTTATCTAATTATGTGACTAAATTTTGTTACATAAAAATAATGCTATAAATTGTTCATCAAAGATAAGTACTTTGATGAATTACAAATCTAAACATCAATAAAATTTATTTCATATTAGAGCTGACCGGATATAATTTGTAGATGGTATATGAGTTTCATGAGCTCATAACTATTAACTTATAGTATGAAAAATGTTACATTTTTGTTCAGTAAAAGCTCATAGAAAGTATTCATAGTTCAATGTATATAAAAATATGTATATTGTTGGCAGCATTCATATCATATGTAATACAACTAAATTATTTGTGAGCTTTGTATCACCTGTCTTTCCGTTTAAAAACACTATTACAATATTTGAATAATTTGACCATTAAAAAATGAAGTTTGTTTCAAGACAACATAAGAAGATGATTCAAACAAAGTATTTAATACAATAGTTTATTAGAAGGGTTTTGTGGATATTATAGTGATTTCAATGGTTGAGATCATGAGTCAATTGAACCTAGAACACCATGGAAAATCTGGAAGCACTGGACGGCCTTCTGATATGAATCAACATATGCTCACTAGTGACGGTCTCCAAGAAGTATTTCTCGGAGTTCTAGTGAGAAGTAGTGACCAATGGAGCTTAACCGGGCAACTCACTGAAGTAACTCACTGAAGACAGTGGTGGATGCGTTGCTCAATTTCATGGATTGGTTGAAGTTAGACATTAATACCATTGGATGCCGATCAGATCAGTGGTCTAGTGGTTTAGCGCTCGCGCACTAGACCGGTAGATCCTGGGTTCGGATTTCGCAAGGCGAGGGTGTGGATACTCACTGCAATAGAACGAAACGGCCGTCAAGTGCATCCAGGTTTTCCTTAGTGGTCTAGCTTTAACTGGCTCATGATCTCAACCATTGAAATTACAATAGTTTATGTCGACTAGTATATATCTGTTGAAAATGAAATCATTTAAAAATTGAGGGAATCACAATAATGATACAATGAATAAATATAATATTTCTTAACAAAAATAAATGGATAATTAAGGCATCTGATTGATATCATGGATAAACATCATTGGCATTATTTATTTTAACAAATGTAATATACAAAAGTTACAATGGCCTACTTTTGTTACCATGGCAATAACAGGCTTACTATACTTTCTTTCCGTATGCAAAAGGCATGATCCAAAGACTTTTAAAAAAAAATCGGAATTCCTTTATCTAACAGTAACTTATTAATTGTCAACTTTTCTAATTAACTATCAATGAAACTATGTAACTTGTCATGTATTTCAAATATATATATATATATATATATATATATATATATATATACAGAGAAATTGTTTGTTTATACTGTTTACTCGTAATTGAAGTTTATCTTGTTCTCTTTCCCGTTTGTATTATTTCTTTGTATAATTGTTCGTTCATATTACATTGATATTATTATTATTATTATTTTATTTATTATTTAATGAAAGTAGACTAATTATAATAATCACAATTAAATGTATTCACTATTGTATACATACATATTTGCCAAAATGTTTAATTGAATTGAAACTAACTAGATAACTATTTAGACTTATTTTATCATGTCCCCTGATATGTATGTTTATGATCTGATAATATTATGAATGAATGTTTTTGGTCATTTTACTGCCTGATTTACTTGAGATAAAAAAAATAAAACAAAACAAGGACTAATTCAATGGATACAGAAGACTACTTAGGAACATTTTTTCATTTGATCCCTTTTCATCTACATTGGTCTAAGCTCGGATAGAATATATATATATATATATATATATATATATATATATATATATATATATATATATATATACGTTTACATGTACACAACAAAGTTCTCTGTATGTCAGTTCTGTAGTATTTAAAACAATAAATGTGACATTAATATTAGACAAAAGTAATTTATAAATATCATTTAGTAATATTTTAGATTGTTTGTATTCTAATCGTTAAACCAAACAAAAAGGGTTGTTATATTATATGAAGCTATTAAATATGAAGATTACATTTGCATATATATCCGTTAAGTCTATAAACCAATAAATCAAATAAATCCAATGTAAATATTGAAAAAAAAAACACAACAACAACAACAGAAACTGATAGTCATCGATTTGTAACTGTAGTTATCTCATTTCTATTAGATGAGTTCCAAAAAAAAATTACTCCTTGTCAAAGTCTTTAGAATTTTGAAAAATACCAGAAAACAGTTTTTCTAATCAATGCTAAATAGAAACTACGCAATCATAATAATATCTGGAAAATGCCGAATCACATGTTACAATTTTCAAATGGATATTTACTTTATGCTCTTATTATATTTAGTTTTTAATTCTAGAATCTTTCAAAAGATAATAATTATGCATAGATACAATGATTTTTCTTGTCTCTATGTATAGAAATAAATCATGGAATCAAGTGTTATTCTCTTTTTGTATATATTCGTTATTATTCAATAATTATAAAACTATACATAAAGCATTTAATGTCAATTTATCAATTAAATAATAATAAGAAATAGTAAAATTGAGTTATTTTAATTTATGTTGTTAAATAAATTAACCATAGGATAGATATAAATTGTCTCTAAGGAAATAAAATACTTCATTTCACTTTTACATATATCCAATTATAATTCCCATGATATCTTTATTGATAAAATTAAACTTAAGAAAATCAACATCAATTCTTAATTAACTCTATGTTATTGGCATGTAATACTTACTTACTTACTTACGCCTGTTACTCCTAATGGAGAATAGGCCTTGGCATGTAATATATATATATATATATATATATATATATTATGTAATGAATATTTTATTAATGATTATCTTTGATATATTTCTGCAATGAAATATACAGAAATTACAAGATCAATGTAAATTGTAGTATACTTTTTAAAGTGTAAAATATGGTTCTCTTTAATTATTATTTCTGAATTATCTTTTCCAAAGAATATTTGGTCGGTATTAAATAAATATGAAATATGGTTTGGAAAAATGAAAATATAATCATTTAGGATATAATGATAAATGGTAAGAGTGTAAAGACCTGTTCTTAATAAGGTATTCACTAAGTTAATTGATGTCATTTTTTTTCTTAAAAATAAGTGAAATAAGAATGTACTGATAAGCATAGTTGATCAGCCTTAAAAATATTTTTTGATTGAGATCATGAACCGATTGATGTTAGATCTCCATTGAAAACATGGAAGCACTGGACGACCGTTTCGTCCTATTGTGGTACTCATCAACTTTGCACATCCACGATCCCATCCGCGGGATTTGAACACAGGGTCTTTAGTTTCCCGCGCGATGGATTAAGCACTAGACCTTTAAATTGAGATCGCTTAACCTCAACCAATCCACTAATCCATATCGGGTAAAGACAGGTATCTATCTCAGTACAATCGAAGATGGTTGCACAATTACGTGGATTGGTTGAGGTTAAACATTAAAACCGTTGAATGCCGACTCAATGACCTAGAGTTTAAGAGAACGTACGCGAGACAAAAGAGCATGGGTTTGAATCCTGCGCGCAAGGTCGTGGATGCCCACTGCTGAAGAGTTCTGGAATAGGACGAAACAGCCGTCCAGTGCTTTCAGGTTTTCAATGGTGGTCTAACGGCATTCGATTCGTGATCTCAATCAAAAACTTAATAATCTTCACAACCATATACTGAGACTTATAAATAACAATTTTTTGTGAAACTTGTTGATCCTTAATTTTATCAGATATTCACCAGTACATAATCTCCTTTACACGTCTGTGAAGGATTTTTATAGGAAAAAAGCATTGTTTTATGTAGACCGACGATACCTATTCATCAATGTATGAATTAATTTTGCCCAAGTTTATCAGAACGTTATAACTTTTGCTGATCAAAAGCATGTGTCCAATCATCAATCACAACCTAAAATTTTAGTTTGGTCTCTTATTCACTCTATAGATTAATGTCTATGTATTGGCCATTTACACGTCTGATAATCACTATTAACTTTGAGTCAACAGTTAAGTTCCTCACAGTTTACTTTCCGCTAGATCCATTTTATGGGTAGCCTTGAGTCCAAAAGTAGTAACCAACATCAATTGTATTTATGGACTGAATAAAAATTTTGAATAATAAATCATATGATTTTAGTTTATGAGTTAAAACTCTTGATAAACGGAATACATAGACATAGTCATTTGGTTACTCAACAGCTATATAATGAATATATAATGAATAATAAATGGAAAAAGTCATTTCCAACTTCTGTTATATTGGTTTTAGTTTATATTTATCATGAGAGCATGGAATTCAGAATGTAAGTTTCAGTTCTATCGAACGACAGTTCAACAACACATTTTATTGACTTGATAAGTAAGCATTCTTGAATTCATACGGAAAATATCAAGTTATTCTCAGGTATTAAAGCATTACAAAGCCTTCAATATCATATACATAAAGGTACATTTCACACTAAATGATCCATGCAGTTGCATGAAATTCATTTGAAACCATAAACGAAACATGAAATATGAATACTAAATTATAAGCTACCTGATTCGTTAATATTCATAGACCTATATCATGATATTTAACAGAAATTGAAGTCCGTTATCTACTCATAAGAAATCAACTCTCATATCTTTGAAATTCATCATTATGAACTAAATGTTTGATGGTCTTATTAAATAGTTTATAGACCTATTTTAGTTGAAAAAAATATTCCATTTATTTATAGCAATGAATCTAGATATGATCCTTTAGTCTCAAATACAAATCGTGTTAACTCTTTACATAATAAAACAGGTCTTTCAGTATGAGCACTGCTTTCCTTGAAACATTTCTTGCCTTGAAAATAATCCCATAACATCAATGTTGATCTAATGTATATAATACTGACTGACTCCAATAAAAGAAATATAAAAATATTCAATAAGTAGTATGGATCATTTTCTATATACCATACAAAAACAATATAATGCATGATAAACATGCAAACTAGAAATATTCATTAAATGATCAGAGAATTAATCTTGATTATAATTTATTAACAAACTACTTATTTAGGAAATAAATGTCTTTTTCTTTAAAAATTTTTACTATCCATCATCTATAAAAATGTTAAGTGGTATTGCATAGTTTATGTTACACAACTTCTAAAATATTCATTTATGTTTCCCCCCCCCTCAAAAAAAAAGAAAATCTATCAATAAAACTAGTATCCGGGAAATTGTTTATCCATCCATTAATCAATAAATAAAAGAATAAACAAACAAATAAATAACTAAACAAAACGATTAACAATAGTGTATAACCTGACATAAACCACTTAAAACAATGAAAAAAAATAGAATCAAAAGACATCAATTTATAGATTGTTATAAATCATACTTAATATTTGATGATACATTAACTAAGGTCTTTACTATCTCACATAAACTAAACATTTTCCATTGCATGATCAATTTGTATTCGAATTACAAAATATATTCAGTCATCAGATATGGATTGTAAACAAATTTATACATTGTACATTTAACTAAGTGAAGTAGAGGAAATACACATGAATACCTCCTGTGATTCAATTGATTTATATAGAAAAAGTAATTTATTAATAATTCAGTGAATTAAAGTAGATAATATAAATGAAATAATTTCCATTTATCAAGTAAATGCAAACTGTGTTAATCGATTACAGTGACATGAAAGAGAGAGAGTTCGATGAGAAAGATATTTATCTGACAAATCACCATATTAGTTAAATGTGATACGGAATATTTGATAAATTTGAATAAAGTAATGTCACAAAACAAGAAGAGATGATGTTGTTGCGAATTGAGAATCAGTAATTATGTAATACGATGGTGTTATTGAAGTGAGTTGACTCTTTCAATTGAGATCATGAACAGATTAATATTGGTTCATCATTGTAAATCTGGAAGCATTGGATGGCCGTTTCGTCCTAATACGATATTTCTCTATCATGCATCCACGATTCTGTAAGTGGGATTCAATCTCACGATTTCCGTTCTCGTACGTGAATGTTTTAACTTTAGGCCACCGAACCGTCAAATATTTTCCATTCAGATATGTAACAAATAATTTGATATTTTATGAAACTTCAATTAATTTATGGTATTGCGCGACCATCTTCCACTAACACCGTTGGAGGCTGGCGCAAGCAGGTTGCTCAATGTTGCTCAATGTTCTAGAGTACTCGCTGTGAGCCCAAACCGAAGCAAGTGGTCTTCTCGGGAAGCCACTTCTTGAGGCTTTCATCTGGAGTCCTAGTCGAGAAGGCGGTGGAGCAACGTAAGATTTATACGTCATTTGTTCCCCCAGAATCCTGTAGCTCATGTTCACCATTGGTTTAGAATCAGAGTTTTTCATCTCCTCTAGTTGAATCCTCCGTATCCACTAACATGTAAAATGAATGTTTGTTTATTTTAGTTGGATTCGTTTGATGAAATGAAAATAGTTCTAAAATTGAGTGTGACCTACTAATTTACAAATCAGAAATCAGTAATATATTCTGATAATAATATCTAGTAGAAACGAACTATAATCTTTGACAGAATGTACTAGACTATTTTTGTAAACTACGGAAAACTTTTGATAGATAATATTTCAAAATAGGTTTTTAACTATTTAATTTCAATGGGTAATTTGTTTATTTTTGTTATATCCGGTGAGGATAATGAATGGTAACTTTTGGGATCCATTTATGGACCAATGTTATATGTATATTTTTATTGTATAATCATTAAATAGCTAAACTGTTCATATTCTTGTCCATCTTATTGTGAGCTTTATTTTGACCCATGAACTATTATTATACGGTTTCCCATTCTTGAGTTATGCCCTGTCTATTAATTACTACCACCCTCATTCACAGCCACATTTGGCTAATTCTTGTACAAATGTTGTTTTTTATTTTATGGTACGATGTGGTCTGTTTGATTGGTATATAAACCCAGTATGGTTGAAATAAATGATTCATATCGCAGATGCTGGGATTGGTGTTCTGGACTTAACAGGTGGGGCTAGCCAGGAAGGAGGACCGATAAGTACTCTAGATTGCTTGCAAGTGTTTTATGCGTCACTGGTCCGGTTGATAACTCACTGTTCTTTAATTGGCTGTATCATTACGTTATATATTAACTTGATTTTCATGAAGAAACATTTCGGGGAAATTATTGCACTATTCTCTTTCACTCTTTGTCTATCTGTCTACTTACATTATTTCGTAAATAGGATTAAAACATAAATATTCAGTGGATTGTTCAGAACACTTATTCTATATTGGACTACATCATTGCATTCTTTTCAATAAGATGTAATCAATTATACGGACATGTATAATAATGTGACATTTATGTGAAAAAGAAAGAAAAAAAATCATTTTATTTTTCAAAAACTAATTAAGCTAAAGTTGAAAATTTAAAGATTGTGTTGTTTTGATAAACATTTTGATGACTTTCAATGGTTGAGATCATAAGTCAAGTGAAACTTAATAAACATGGAAAACGTGGAAGTATTGGACTGCCGTTTTGTCCTATTGTGGGACTCTTCAGCAGTGCACATCCAGTACTTCTAGCTTCAATCGACTCATAATCTCAACTACTGATATTACTACAATCTCCACAAAACCTCATCTGATTTTAAAGGTTACTAATACATGGGGTTGTATTTTTGTTATCATAAAACACTTTTAAACATGTCTATTCAACAGAACATCTTTAGTTTAATAAGCAACTAGACAACAATATAACAATAATTCTAACATTTAGGTGTTAAAAATTATTGAATTATATTTCTTAAGAGTATATCATTAAATAAAAAGTTATTTTAAATTCACTTGGTATTGTTTGTTTGAAACTTCTCATTAATGTTTAGGACTGTAATTGATCAGTCTGTTATTGGCAAATGTTCATACTGTACGTATTGCCTCGATATAGCCTTAATTCAAGACTCAGTAGCTAAGTGGATAACGTGATGACATTTGAAGCGAACGGTACTGGGTTCGAGTCTCAGAGTGAACATCAACTCTGAGATGCAGGTATATCAAGCTGATGAGTCCCAAAAAAGATGAAACGCTCATCAAACTGGATTGAACTGCTAGCCACTATCCATCTTTGCATATAATGTTTATGAGAAAAGATATTTTGTTTGCTATGGACAGAATAAAATATACAATAATAAATAAGGAGTAATCTTCATTAACATCATTTCCCTAATTGTCAATCATTTCATTTATTTCATCTGATTATTCATTATGCCTTTGTTTAGAAGCAATAATTAACCACTAATTTAAATACGTTTATTTTTGATAAATCTTTATATTTCTTCTATTATAATTTGTGTACACGGTTTCAAACAAAATATTCTAACTATATAAGATAAGGTGTTAAAAGGGTTCTGACATTTTGCCATTCTAAACAGTTGTTTCCAGAATGCAATCTCAGATATTATTGTATTCAACTTAACTGTTGCAATTTCTTATCTGTGATAAAACATCATTACACTAATAGCTCATTTGGAATGATGATAGTTCTTTGATAATTTGCGTAGAATTTATAAAAAAGGGCTGTTCCTTTATAGTGCGGAAATTTCCAGATGTGTGAATTCATGATTTTTCCCGGGAATCGACCTGTAAATTACTGATCCATTGTCCTATGATTTACATGTTTAATTCAACTAATGTTATACAATCATCTTCCAATGCCTTTCTTAGATAACTACCTTAAACCCGATGTGGTTGAAATACAGTGGCCACAGCTTGTCACAAGAACTCCTGCAATTATGTCTCGAAAGTAGTCACTTAAGAACGATTATCTGTTATGGATATGCTTGTTATAAGTTCGCACTTACATCATTTATGATACATGAAAAAAGATGCAAACAAAAAACCATATTACAACTAATCAAAAGCAATCTTTACCATGACGTTATCTGAAATATCTACATGAATGGAATAATTTCGCAAAGTCAGTACTTGTATGTAAATTTTACTTATGATTGATTGATCACAGGATGCTGATCAATGTCATGTATGTCAGGTCCTTCTTAATGCAGATCGTATTCTATCGGCTAAGTTGCAATGTGGCCTCCGATCTAGGTGACTCAAAATTGCGTGCACTATGTTGAGATAAGATAGTGTTTGAAGGTAGTCAACAGGAAACCCTGGACGTAGGTTTCGTATTACTTGGCACTTGTCAGCAAGGTGTGCTTGTAATCTTGTGGGCACTGATGATCCATTGATGGGTTTGATTTCGTATCAACCAGCTGCACAGTCAGAGGCGGTAACACTGAGCTATTCGGGCTGCGACTGATCTCCTGTTAGACTGAGATTGACCAGTGGGTAGTGATTAATTTAATGTATTTTGTGTCCTGCTTAATATAGATTGAATCCTATTAATTTTACTATTTACTAATTTAACTTGTAATCAATTTAGAAACATTATCTACCCAATATTATTATGAATCGTAAGTAGAACGAATTGCATATTCATGATTCGATTATTAGCCAAAAATATATTTATTCTTTAGTATGAGAAATGTTTACATTCATCTTTAATTGTGTTAGTGGGTTATCAAATAATTAATAGTTTGGACTAGTTAAAATACTTCATGCTACTTTAATGGATACGGAACATTTCAAATTTCTTAGACATAAATTATCTTACCAATAATAATAATAATAATAATAAGTTTGAACTTGACCGATATTAAGTGTTTTTCAATAGTTAAATTCTCATTACCTTTTTCTTTTTTTTTAAATAGGCGGTACCAAATGTTTATAAAAATTTAATTCAATTAGTCAAATTCTCGTTACCACATTTTTGGAAATGTCCATTAGATTCAATAATTATTAGTTTCAATAGTTGAAATCATGAGTCAGTTGAAGCTAGACCACCGTCGAAAACCTGGAAGCACTGGAAGGCCGTTTCGGTCTAGTGTGGGATTCTTCAGCAGTGTGCATCCATGATCCAGTTCCCCGCGAGATTTGAACCCACGACCTATCAGTCTCGCACGCTAGCGCTTAACCACTAGACCACTAGACTAAAATCTCCACAAAACCCCTTCTGATAATAATAATAATAATTTGCTCACTAGTGATTGACTTCAACAGGCATTTCCTGAAGTCCCACAGAGAAGCCGTTACAAGTAGAGTTCAACCAGGTCTGTTGTGAGATATAAGCTCACTTAACGGTGTACGGTGGCTCAGTTTCGTGGATTAGTTGAAGTTAGACATTATCACCGTTAGGTGCCGATCGGCTCAGTGGTCTAGTTGGTTAAGCGCTTGGCGCGAGACTGATAGGTCCTGCGTTGAAATCCCGCAAGGCCATCCAGTGCTTTCAGGTTTTCCATGGTAGTCTAGCTTTAATTGACTTCAACTGAACTTACTAAAATCTCCACAAAACCCCTTCCGATAATTATTAGTTTCATTTATTTTATTGAGAAAATAAAATAAAATGAAAGAAAAATATTGATAATAATGAAAATACAATTTTAAGCTTTCTTTTTCCTTTTCTTGTTTTTTTCTTTTCTTCTGCTTATTTTTCTTCTGATTGATTTAATTCAATACAAGTCAAATACATACCATTTATTGTAATATTAAAGATTTATTAATTAACTATAACAATATTCTTCAATATTAACCTCGTCATGAATTTTATTAAAGAATAGATAATTGTTCTTAAATAGAATACTTGTTCTAGTAACAATTAACTATTTATTATTATTATTTTGATGCAGAGCAGATAGATGTTTTGTTTTCTGAATCTTTCTATTGGTGTTTAGGACTGAAGTTGAACAATCGATTAATGGTATATGTGCATTCTGTATGGATTGTTTTGATGTTGCCTTAAGTCACAAACATTATAAGCAAAGATAGATAGTGGCTAGCAATGGAATCTGGGACTCACATTTCACCCACTTAGTGGATAACTCAATGGAGATTGAAGCAAATGACTCTGAATTTGAGTCCCGAAGTGAATATTAAAAATTTAGGATGCAGAAACATCTAGCTGACGAGTGTCAAATGGGATGAAATATGTATTCTTGACTTCAGTGCTAGCCACCATCTATCTTTACTTATAAAACCTTGAGTTTTATATTTCATAAGTAATTTAAATTATAGATCAAAAACTACACTCCAATCTGTCCCTATATGTCCTGGTACGGCCGAGAGCTGTGAGAGTCCACTCTCCCTCTCGTAATGCTCTCACATGGCGACGCGTATATAGCCTCTGCCAGGGAAGTCCTAATCACTGCCTTCTCGTGGCGGGGGTGTTGTTTACGAAATTGCGAGGACGAAAAGTGAATATCCGAAGCTTTAACCGGGTTGGTGGACTTGAAGAGTCCACCTAGGGGAGTTGGAAAACCCTGATTCCAAACCAATGGTGCATACGGGCTCAAGTATCCTGAGGAAATAAATGGCGTATGAACCAATCGTTGGTCACCGGCTACCATGGGACTGCATCTCCTTATGTTGCTCCACTGCCTTGTTGATCAGGCCTTCAGGTTGAAGGCTTCGGGCGTGGCCGCCTTAGAAAACCATATGCTTCGGTTTGGGCACCCGAGCAGTATCCTTTCGGTATGTTGTAATTGTAATTTTTTTTATTAAGTTATAGTAAGGTCTTAAAAATTGAATCAATTGAAGCCATCGAAAGCCAAATTATTGTTTTGTTAAACTAATTACAACTTTGTACTGCAATGCTTCTTTTATTATTATTATTACTATTATTATTATTATTATTATTATTATTATTATTATTATTATTAAATTGATTTCCCATTTAGTCAGACATTACTATTTTTGATGTAAAATATTCCTGCAGAGAAATAATGATCAAAGGTATTACTGAAAAAGATTCTGTAATATACTGTCATGATGTGAAATACAATATGATTTTTCACTCTGATCTAATTTATGTATTAACTTTAAATGATATAATGTTTAACCGTTTATTTCCCTTTAGAAGAACATAATTCAATTATTAAGTTTGTTCATTCTAAATCACTATGTTTTCTTAAAATGATCCGGTAACCTTTAGAAATGAATGAATGTTTCTGTGAAACAAACAAAAAAATGAAATAAAATATGGGTAGCATGTAATAATTTAAAGAAAAATGGGCTCGGCATTCGAATAAACAAATTTTGTGTTGGGTTTAGATTTTTTAGTTTGATAAAGTGGAGTTTAAACTTACAATCTAAGTTTCGGAAGAATTTAAGAAGTTAACTACATGATGCATAAACATATGAGTTGTTTCTTTTACTACCATTCATTTAGATTTCATCAGTAATAATCAGTAATAATAATCAATAATAAATCAGTAATATTAATCACTAAATATGATCTTTCATATCTATTATAACTGTCTTTGTGTATAGTTTATACCTTTTTGAACTGACTAGGGGTGATCAACGATTTTATTCGAAATTTGAGACTTGAGCAGTTAGCACCTCATTAAGAAAGTCAAATTCTATTGCAATTCTAAGAAAATTTAGTGATTTAGAATGTTCTGTAACAATTGTGCCCTTGATTGATGTACTGTAATTCAAAATATATACACTTCTATGTATTTGAGTTTAAATAACCAAACTCAAAAATATCCAACATTTAAGTTTCATTTAAAAGGTTTATACATTATGACTAAATGAAAATTAATCTGTGTCTAAACAAAACTGGACAGATTATATGACCCTTATTGCTAATGAAATTCTAATAGTTGGAATGTTCAATAATCATTAGCGTATATGAATCGAATTTGAGGCACAATTGTATTGTTAATGACAATTGTCAGAGAGTTTGTGTCCGATTCAAAGAACATACCTTGAAAAGTCTAAGATGAAATGGATTTATGGCATTCAGTAATGTCATCGCAAAACATCTCATTGATGCAGGATATAAAGTCGATACACTGAAGTCCTTCAAGGTGATTAACAAACAATCTAATTCCAACCCTTTGAAATTTGCCGAAACGATCACAATCAAACGTCTAAAACCAGATCTATGTATACAAAAAAGACAGTAATAAATTTTTGTTTGCCTTTGTAACATTAAACCCCGCTTTTTATTAATTACGTCATTCATTATTTCAACTCTTTCTGAAGTTTAAATTACATCATTGTCTTTTTTATTTAATTTATAACTGATTGATTTCAATTCATATCTTTCTTTATTATTATACTTAATTACACAATTTTGGTGGAGTTTTGTTCTCTGAGCTGGATGGTTTGATCGTGGAGCTTTCATCGTTCTTCTGAACGACATCATCAGCACAAACGTCAGATAGAAGTGAAGTGTTCGAATTTCTCCATATGTGTTTCACAGCTTGTCCTGTGCACCTCGATGTTGATTGGTTCTTGTTCGAACACTTCACTTCTATCTGAAGTTTGTGCTGATGATGTCGTTCAGAAGAACGATGAAAGCTCCACGACCAAACCATCCAGCTCAGAGAACAAAACTCCACCAAAATCATCCACCTGAGCTACAAATCTTCACCATATTAATTACACAATCACCTAATATTTGTTAACTCCATGCGTTCTAATCACTAGTTAAATGTTCTGAAACTTTACCTCTCAAACTTCATTTATTTTCTCCGAAACAAGCAATTTTTATGACCTTATTGAACTCTATCGGAATTTTCTCAAGATCATCATATATGTATTCATCTTTAATCACTGTCGTATGTATAAATATGTCAATATCTGTACTAATGTTAATTTTCAAATAATTTAGGTTGTAAAGGGGCTGATGCGAACCTAACGAAATAAAATGAATAACATATTATTCTGCATCAATATTTCTTCTTGTTCTCTGTAAGATAATAAACGGAACTATGTTTACGAGTACTGTTCATTAGCTAAATAATCATGATTATATCTATGCAATAAATTTTAGTGTACTAGACTGTAATACATCTGTTATATAACATGTATTACACATTAATTAACTATACGTAATATCTAAGGGAAGAAAAACTTTCCATTTTATTTTCATATTAGTATAATTTGATATTTCAATGAAAAGTTTATTCTTTAATAAATTTATCATTTGGATCTCTAGTGGTGCAACTTCGTGGATCGGTTGAAGTTAGACATTAACACCACTAGATACCGACCAACTCAGTAATCTACAGGTACGCGTGTAAGACTGTTAGGTCCTGGGTTCGTATCTCACGAGACAGGATCGTAAATGTACACTAATAAAAAGTCTAATACTAGGACAAAGCAACCATACAGTTCTTCCGAATTTTCTACAATGGTCTATCTTCAATTGACTAATGAATTCAACTACTAAATAATTTCTATATTATCCACAAAACTACTTTCTCTGATTATAATAAGATATGATTCCGGAAACATTTTCTAAAATTCACTTTCAAGGAACTTTTCTTTTTTCTTTTTGTAAATCGGTTTTCTAAACAAAAATCAATAATACATAGAAACCAGAAGGTTTATTTGATTCCTTAGCAATATACATTCGATTATTTGTTCAAATTCAATTATCAACTGTTCATTTGAAAGAATCTCTAGAATGATCAAAATAGTTTGATTAATAGATAAACAATGATTTTCAAATCATTTAGGTTGTAAGGAGCTGATAAGAATCTAACGAAATATAATAAAAAACATATTATTCTACTCCAATCGTTGTTCTTGCTCTGTTTAAGAAAGTCTTTGAATAAAGTTTCATACAAGTCAGCATGCTTCAACAAAGAAACCAGTATCCATGTATGTGTACATACTAAACTGATAATTTAATTTTTAACAAAAGATTTTTGTTATTTGTTTTGATTGATATGATGGAAAGAAAAGTCAATTTTCGATTGAGTTTACTCATCATGAGTTATTGTTCAGGATTACTTCCGTTTGATTCAATGTAATGGTTACTCTTTTCTTTTCTCGTATGATATTTTATTCTGTTTAATATACGATATTCTTGTATTCCATTGACGTGAACTACGCTCAATATGTGATTTGTAATAACTCTAAGTATGTTTCTTATATGTGATTTCATCCTAGTTATTAATCAAAATGAGTGTACAATCAATATATAAATGAGTGTATTTTCTACTAGTGTTGTTGTCGTCGTCGTGTTTTGGGGTTAATAAATCATCACTTATACCAGTCTTTGTGTTCTAACTTTTGCATCGTGGGAATTGCAGAGGTCTCTTGTTCCGAGTATAAATGATAAGCGTTTCCGAAATAACAATCAGCGATGACCAGATACAAAAGGTAGCATTAAAAGAGCCAAGACAATAAGCATTCAAACGACAAATCATAACATTAATTAACTGTGTTAGAGTAATTTATTAATGATATTGAATTAACTTGTAGTTTCGGTTATTATGTTAAGTCCATATACCTTATTCTAGCTTTTGAACAGTCCAATTTATTCATTCTAATTGAGTCACATTTTGACTTTGTTAATTATTCACTTATCAATCTTGACTGTTTTTATATGAGCGCATATATGTATGCTCTTCTTATCCCATTATTTATCACATGTCTGTAACTTATTTTTGTGTGACTATAAATATTGATTAACGCTAGTACTAAATGAAGTTGACTCACATACCTTCTCCATCGCACGTTATTTCACTTTACTCTCTTCTTTTCACTTTACCAATATTTTGTCTGGATCAAAGATTGTATAAAATATACAGATTCGAAGTTCATCCTCATATTATTTGACTTATTTAATTCTGTTATTGACTAACGCCATTATTTAAATCGATAATTATATACAAGGATTGACAATAGGTATATCTCAATAGCAATCAGAAACGATCTTACTTAGAATCAGATCCCAAATCACTAAAACAAAACTTATTACAAACTCTTATAATTGTTACTAAATGCATTTTTCTTTTTTCTTTTCTTTTTTGTTTGTTTTAAATTTCATTATACAGATGGAGTTCTATTAATATCACAAGATATAAAGAATACCGAATATGTTTTCTTAATCTTTACATGTTCATATCGTTTTGGTCGTGATGATTTAGATGTATTAGGATTGACATTTCAAAAAGAATTATTAATTTATACAAAATGTTTATGGCCAAATCATTCATTAATTATTGATAAACAATTACCTATTTATAATAATATAAAAAATCAAACTAAAAAAACATGGAAAAATAAATTTAAAAGAAAAATAAAAAAGAAAATTGAATCGATTGAAGATATTTCATCGATTGTATTAAGTGATGATTCCTATGGAATATTTAGTCAAACTTTAACGATCAATGATTTATCACCATTTCAATTAAAATTAATTAATAAATGTAATCAACATACTATACCATTTCGTATATTTGTAAGTGGATTTATTTATTGTTTTAATTATTCAATGAATATTATTGTTGTTTTTTTAATAGTTGAGATCATAAGTCAATTGAAGTTAGATCATTATGGAAAACAGTAGAAGCAGTGGACGGCCATTTCATCTTACTGTAGGATTTCTCAACAGTGGGCATCCACGATCCCACCTCAAGAGATTCGAACTCAGGACATATCAGTCTCGCATGTGAGCACTTAACCACTAGGCCACTGAGACGGCCGGTATCCGACGGTTTTAATGTCTAACTTCAAGTAATCCATGAAACCGAGCGACATATTCATCACTGTCTTCAGTGAGTTATTGTCTTATAACAGACCCGGTTGAACTCCACTGGTCTTAACTTCTAAATAGAACTCCAAGAAATACTTCTTGAAGTTTGTTAATAGCTAGTTTATAATAGAACTATGTTATTCTGATCATCTCAAAATTAGACTTATTTAATGAAGGAAACATATTTCGTTTGATTAAAACAAATTTTTTCCAAATAAAATATATTCGGGTTATTCATTTTGTTTCACTTGGTGTGGTTTAGTTGAATCTTCCTCTTTGATGTTTAGTACTACAATTGATCAGTCTTGTATTAGCATATGTGCACACATCCTGGATTCCACTACTAACCACTGTCTATCTTTGCTTACAATACTTGTGACTTAAGACAATATCGAAGCAATGTGACAAGAATTATTATATGCTTATTAGAGAGTAATCAACTTTAATCATAAAATCAATTGTAAGATTCAATCAAACAAAACCAAGTGATTTTAAACTTCACTACGTTTCACAAGAAAGTGAATATCAGGACCCAGTAACTAAGTGGATAACGTGATGACGTTTGAAGCGAATGGTACTGGGTTCAATTCCTGGATTGAACATCAACTCTGAGATGCAGGTTTATCCAGCTGACGAGTTCTAAACAGAACGAAACGCGCGTCGCGAATTTCACTAATAGTCAATATCCATCTTTGTTTATTCATTTTTTGTTTAGAAGTAATCATTATTAAAAATTAATAAGTAAATGAAATAGATAAGCATTTGGTCAGTGAAAACCTGCTGATTCTTATGTAAGACCATTCAGAGTGAGGATAAGGGTAACACTTTATAAAAGCCTAGAATTTATACTCAAATGATCTAAATGAGTTTTATTAGGCCATTCAATAAGACTTAAAACATTTCATATTGTTCTTCAAATCCTGCATAATCCAATAGGACATGGATTCCAGAATAAGGTCAAAGAAAAATTATGATATACTCTTATATGAATAAGTTAGATTGATTTGAATTCATCACGGAGCGATGTTCCTCTTTTTTCGTTTCATTTATCAATATAGTTATAAGTATAATAGTTTCTTCAACTGATTAACTTGATATCCAAAAGGTTATTTTCAATTACATTTCATTTCTAACATTTTCTCGTGGATAAACATATATTTAGTTACAATGTATCTAATTAGTACAAAACTCATTTCTGCACAACAGAAGAATAGTCGTCAACCTCTGTGGTTATAACGCTAACATAGTTTGAACGAGCTAGGTAGCTTCAGTTCTTTGTGGAGTTTTTCTAGGTCTTGTTTGAACATGTCCACTATCACAAAAATCATGCTTAGAGATTTTCACGGATTTACTTCAACCATTTAACCTTAAACAAAGTGTACCGTTATGTTGATTTTTTTAGGTTGGAAGCGATATTAAAACCTGATGATTGAAGTTTGATCCGGACTAAAGACTAGAAAATTTGACAGTGCATATTACTCAGTGATCAAATATTACAAACATGAAAAATATCTTGATTTAGTTTTCAATGATATGAATTATCCGATTGTTGCTAGTTCCATGACATTTATACTTCACTTGCAAACTGCTTCATTGAGCTATTATGTTACAGGCTTTATTGAGTAAATGTACCATAACTAACATTAGAATCTAAGAAAGCCATTTCTTCCCATTTCGCATGAGATAATCTATTCTATCGCAAATGAAATAAAGAATCATACACAATCGGAAGATTTTCTGAATTCATTTGCTAATTGAATAACACGGTAGGCATTTGAAACAAAAGGAACTGAATTCGATTCCGTGTGTCGCAATCCCAAATAGTTTGCATTACTAACTCAATAACATCTGTTCTACTTAGTACTGCTGATTCTACGACAAAATGATAGAAGTAAATGTTTACAGTAATATCCCTTTCTAAATTTTCCTAGTTAATCAATATTAGCTATTTATTCTGAACTACTTATATTGATTTATATCAACTGTCAGATTTTTTCAATTAAATTTTCAGTTACCTCCATCCACATCTCCTTCATCAGTTGCTATTCAAACAACCCAAGGAAGCAATAATAAAGTAAGTACCAACAAACTATTTTATTACAGCATTTATTTTTTTAAAAAAAACAAAAAAAGAAAGCATTTATATTCAGTATCTACAATATCAGAGAAATTGGGACATGAACTGACTGAATTAACTGACTGATTTCCTGTCTTGAATAAATGCATTTTATAAAAAAGCGAAACTTAAATATTGTTAAAGTAAATAATAAATGGGAATTGGTTTAGTCGTTTTAAAGTAATAAATTTATCTTTGTGATATAGGCCTAGAAACAATTCAGTAATAGTATTATTAGTAGTATCAATATCAGTAGTAGTAGTAGTAATATTAAAACAGAATAGAATTTGACTTTATCTTATTAGTTTACTTACTCCTATTATCATTATTACTATTATTATTATCATTATTATTTATGATATTTCTTTCTTGTTGAAGAACAAAATCACCATACTTAGAAAAAAAAGAAGAATGAATTTTCCTATCCAAATTATAAAAAAGGAGACTGAATTTAGATTTAAAACACTAATCCTAATAAAACATTATTAGAAAGAATATGAATTATTCCGTTACTAACAGACTTAAGTGAATTATAATCAATTTTAGTCAGTTAATATGTATATATATCTAGATGTTTATTTTCTTAATTTTGCTATAAATGAAATGAATTTAGTTGCTAGCTAGTTAATCTATTGAAGGATATGATTTATACTTTACTTTGGATTTATGTTTACATTCTAATAATAATATTCACTTCTGATATGCAATGAGAAGACGAAGTTTATCAGAATTATGTGATATATTTACACAATACATTTCGAACAATCTGATCACACGTATATTTGTTAAGACATTTTTATATAAAAATTAAACTAGATAGATTAAACGTATGTGTTGAAACACGTACATAGGGAGAAGCAATCATGATTTGCAATTAAGGGTGGGTGAACACATAACAAAATGGTTGCAGAAACAAATGGATTCCAATGATCAAATAAGATCACAGGATAGAGAGACATCATCCTCGATTGAGAAACATTTGATTGAGATTGGTCATAAGGTTGACATCAAGTCACAGCATTTGTAGTGTTATACAAAAGCCTTCATGGACGTATACTAAGGTTTATTGAAGCCTTAGTTATACGGAAATTGAAACCCCCTTTATGTGTTCAAAAAACAATTTGTCATTACACTTAACCTACCATGGTAATACTGATTTATTATCAAGAGTGGTAATCACATTTGTTTTTGTGTACTTTAATATTATCAAAAGGAGTTTTGTGGAGATTGTAGTAATTTCAACAGTTGAGATCATGAGTCAATTGAAACTAGATCACCATGGAAAACCTGGAAGCGCTGGACACCCGTTTCGTCCTATTGTGGGACTCCTCAGCAGTGCGCATCCACGACCTCGCCTCACGAGATCTTAACCCAGGACCTACTGGTTTCGCGCCAGGGTCATTTGTGAGATAGTAACTCACTGAAGACAATGGTGTACGGTGGCTCAATTTCGTGGATTAGTTGAAGTAAGACATTAACACCGTTGGATACCGGCCGGCTCAATGGTCTGGTTGGTTGAGTGCCTGACGCGAGATTGATAGGTAGCGGGTTCGAATCCTGCGAGGTGGGGTCATGGATGCACACTGCTGAGGAGTCCCACAATAGGACGAAACAGCCGTTCAGTGCTTCCAGGTTTTCCATGTTGGTCTAGCTTTAATTGGATCATGATCTCAACTATTGAAAATACTTTAATATTATTATTTTTCCTTGTTATGACTTAACTTTAACCTGTCTAGTTGACCTTTTAATTTTTATATAAAAATATCTTAACAAGTTTATGTGTGTGATCAGATTGTTGGAAATGTAATGCACTAATATATCATCACATACTTACTTACTTACGCCTGTTATTCCCAATAGAGCATGAGCCGCCGACCAGCATTCTCCTACGCACTCTGTCCTGGGCCTTCTTTTCTAGTTCCATCCAATTCTTGTTCATTTTTCTCATGTCTATTTTCATCCTCAGCGTAATGTGTTCTTTGGTCTTCCTCTTCTCCTTTGGCCTTCATGATTCCATGTGAGGGCATGTCTTGTGACGCAGTTGGGTGCTTTCCTCAATGTGTGTCTTATCCACTTCCAGCGCTTCTTCCTGATTTCGTCCTCCGCTGGGATCTGGTTTGTTCTCTCCCACAGTACGTTGTTGCTAATAGTATCCGGCCAACGGATCTGAAGTATTTTGCGTAGACAACTGTTAATAAACACCTGTATCTTCTGGATGATGGCTTTCGTAGTTCTCCAGGTTTCTGCCCCATATAGTAGAACTGTCTTGACATTCGTATTGAAAATCCTGACCTTGGTGTTGGTTGATAGTTGCTTTGAGTTCCAGATATTCCTCAGTTGTAAATATGCTGCCCAAATATGTAAAGGTTTTTACATCTTCCCGGAGGGACTCCGGGAGGAGTTATATCATTACATAATTCTAATAAATTTCACTTTTTTATTGCATTATCGTAATTTATCAAATTGGACTAATTGTTTTAGACCTAATATTCACATCATGATCTAAGTTTTTTTTATTTCTATTCACAAATCTAACTGACATTATTGTTCTTTTTAAAAAAAAATTAACAACAAACCAAAAATTCTCTTAGATACAATTTTGTATTATGTTTTTATTTCGTTTTCAAATTTAACTTTGTTTATTTTCCTTTTTTGAAACAAGAAAAAAATAATGAACATTCATTTTAATAATCCTTATTTATAAAAAAAGAAGAAAAAAACAAGTAAACAAGTAGATAGTTACAATGAGAGATAATTGACTCAAACAGTGTCTACAATTGACGTGTAGTCACTGAAATAAAAAAAATATCTGTTAGGTAGATTAAGTTAATAGAATCATTCAATGGATGAATGATATGTTAGAATATACATATATATATATATATATATATATATATATATATATATATATAGTTATGAGAAGAAAGATTATTAAGTATCTTTACATATTTCATAGATTTCTGTAGGCTATATAAAGTTTAAGAAAAAACCAGAAGCTTTCATTTCCATGGCTTAAATGTAAGACTATTATGGATTGAAATGTTAATTCTAACGGGAATAAATACACAGTATAGTTAGGTAATCACACTTATTCGATAAGATAAGTAGATGGTATAAATGTTAGTTATGTTCATTGTTATACAATTTTTAACATTAAAATCCACTTGAAGTTAACAGTTACGTTATATGTAAAAGTGGTCCATAATTTATTTAGCATAAGTTTTCTTTTTACATCATGAGATCATGAGTCAATTGAAGCAAGATCACCGTAGACAATCTCCACAAAACCCATTCTGATACTAATCAACACACGCTCACTAATGACTGACTTCAACAAGTATATCCTGGAGTTCTGGTGAGAAGCAGTGGAGTTCAACCAGGTCTGTTGTGAGATACTAACTCATTGCGAAGAGTGGTGGACGGTGGCTCAGTTTCGTGGATTGGTTGGAGTTAGACATTAATACCATTAGATGCCGGCTCAGTGGTCTAGTGGTTAATTGCTCGCGCGCGAGACTGATAGGTCCTGGGTTGAAATCCCACAGGGCAGGATCGTGTATACGCACTGCTGAGGAGTCCCACAATATGACGAGACGGCCATCCAGTGCTTCCAGGTTTTCCATAGTGGTCTTGCTTCGATTGACTCATAATCGCAACTATTAAAACATGAGGTTTTTTGTGACTTTAAGACATGATTTATTCTCGAATCGGAATACGACTTATACAATCTTAGTACTGTGCTAAACCAATGACGTTCGACCAGTATGAGCAGCCTAGCGTCTTTGTTGATGCACTGTTTGCTTAGCTGGTCTACTTTATTGCAGGAAGCCAATAACAGTTCCCACTATGCGAATCGTTTACTTCAAACATACTTGGTTTATATACCAGCCAAACAGACCTCAGCGCACCATAAAATAGAAGATATCAGTTATACAAAATCAAGCCAAAACACTGGCTGTGAACGCGGAAGACTGTAATCAATAAACTGAACATAACTTAAGAATAGTAAATTGTATAATAATCTATGGGTCAAAATGAAGCTCAGAATAAGAGGAATACAGATATACATAATCTAGTTACTAAGCAATTACACAATAGGGACATATATATATATTTATATATATATATATATAATATTAGTCCATTATTAGTTCACAGTAGTTACCCGTAATTTAGTCTTCACCAGGATGTAACAACGTTAAGAAAGTCTTTAGATTCAACTACACATCAACTATTATTTGGATACATCCATGTTGAACTATTTTTAATATTTTTCATTTAATATCTCATAGGTTTGATTTTCAAATTTCTGCCTGAGTAAATTTATTTAATAAAAATGGTCTGTTATTATTATGAAATAGATTGTCATTTTTTTGTTCAAGAAGTTGGTTAAAAAGAATGGAACAAAAGAATTGTAGTAAATGAATACCTGGATACGGTAAACCGACTCATTGTAATTAGTCCAATCTGCAATTCATCTGCATCACCGACTGGTATTATCCATAAAATTATTTAAATTCAAGTAAAACTGACTGGTTGTCAACACATAAATTAATTCTGAGAAATTAGAGAGTTGAGCACTTGTTTTGAAAGTCTTATTAGTCCTCGTGAATTGCTAACTGACGAAGTCTCTAAACGTACTCGAAATTTAGGTTTTCTTTCGCCATCTTGTGTCACTTAGAATGTAGCCAGGACCTCCGTATGTTATTGTTCAGACGCTTGGGTGGCGAATTCTAACCAACAGAATTAGTTCGAAAATCTGTTGCGTAGGCTCAACTACCGCCTGTCTGTGATAATAGTAGTATGGAAGAGGGTAATGCATCACCATACTAAGACGTGACGTGAGTCTATGAAAGTCAGTGACAATTGAATTGCTCCATATTGTTAACAGATGTAGACAACTTGATTTGGGTCTACGAGATTTTCGTAACCGATGGTTGGTGATTAGGGTGTATGGCTCAAATTCGTTCGCATTATTGCAGATACAATTACTCTGTCTCCTCCTTACATTCTGAGTCTCTAAATCCCTATGCTTTCAAAGTTCGTCAACTATTGTCTAGAGGAGCAGTCAACTCGATTTATTTCAATTGATCAACAGTTATCACTACAATTATTCAATATGTTACCTAATTAACACCATTAGATGCCGGCGCAATGGTCTATATGTTAAGCGTTCTCGCGACCGAACGTCCTGAGTTCGAATCCCGCGTATAGGATTGTAGATACACAATGCTGAGGAGTCCCACACTGGGACCAGACGGCCATCCAGTGCTTCTAGGTTTTCAAAGGTGGTCTGACATTGATCGATTCATAGTCTCAATCAAAAACTGAACCCGCACAACCCCATACTGATAACTTTCATTAGTTTCTAAAAATGCCATGGAAAGTATATGAATGGTCAGATTATTCAAAATGTATATCGCAAATACATCACATTCTTCAGATTAATGTAATCTTTGTATTGCTCTATTGAAATCTAACAAAATTGAAAAGTTTAAGGGTTTCTACAGAGAATTTGTTATTTCGCATCATTGGTATTCAAGGCTATAACTACGCACCCGATATTCGAAATGCTGTCGCTAGATTTAGATATTCAAACAAAGATTGATCAGTTGCAGCCTTAAATATTAACAAAAGAAAATTCTAATCAGTCACAACTAAGATAAAACACATAATTTACATCCCACTGTTATCACCACTATACAAAACACTTTAAATAATATTGTTCTATTAAATTGCGATCTCATGTATTCGTGATCTAAACAGAAATAATTTAATCACTTATTGAATTAGACTGATTTTGATTAGACGATTCAACAATCATTCTCTACCTTTTCCATTCACTATAAATTTTATAATCTGTACATAATCAAGATCTAGTACATAAATAGATAATTTAATCATTTTATTTTATCAGAAAAAGAAAAATAATTATTATGATTAAAAATCTAGATTTAGTTACTAATGCTGATACATAGTTTATTAAAAGCTTTTAAAAGCCAATTATTTAATTGATAATATCACACTATTTTGTATCTAAGCAGTAACTTAATTGTTTTATGTTCAAAAAACAGATTTATTCCACAGTTTCTATCACTGTCGTTGTATGTATCATATTTACATACATACATACATACATACTTACTTACTTACTTCACTTACTTACTTACTTACTACTTACTTACTTACTTACTTTACTTACTTACTTTACCATTACTTGCTACTTACTTACTTTACTTTACCTCTACTTACTTACTTACTTACTTACTTACTTACTTACTTACTTACTTACTTACTTACTTACTTACTTACTTACTTACTTATTGTGTGTCCTATTCACTTCCAGCTCTTCTTCCTGATTCGTTTCTCCGCTGGAATGTGGTTTGTTCTCTGCCACGATAGGTTGTTACTGATAGTGTCTGATTAAGGGATCCGAATTATTTTGCTTACCAGAAGAAAAATGTCATTTTACCAGATATAAATCCAATAGGTTAATTCCATATTATAGATGACAAATAATTTTTCTTATTAAGTGTATATGTAGTTTCATTTGTCAAATTGGTGAGATTTTTTATAGTTTGATTTTGTTTACTATTAATCTAAATATTTTCCATTTAAAACACAATTATATAAATGACGAATATTCTTTTTGGCAATTTCTCATTAAATTCTACAATTTAATATCCAAATTAATAATCCATAAAATTTGTCAGGTTTAAGTCATTTCAGTGCTTCCAGGTTTTCCATGGTGGTCTAGCTTCAATTGACTCATGATTTTAACCAGTGAAATTTCATTTAAAATTGTAATACATCAATCATGGATTGTTGGTCATATAAAACATTATTGTTACGATTGCTAACCTTTTTGAGAAATTTGTTTAGAATTCACTCCAACCTACTAATTCGTGACTAGTTCATATTATTCTACATATAAGCTAATTTCTGATTTGTAATTACATTATTCTCTCTCTCTCTCTCTCACCTCATGTGAACCATATTTATTCTCAGAAAGGGGTTTATGTAGATATTATAGTATTCTAATAGTTGAGTTCATGAATCAAATAATGTTAGATTACCATTGAAAATGTAGAAGCAGTGGACGGCCGTTTCGTCCTAGTGTGCGACTAATCAGTGCACACCTACAATCCTGCATGCGGAACTTGTACCTAGGACTTTCAGTCTCGTGCGCAAACACTTAGGCTTTAAACCACTGAGCCGGCATTCAACAGTGTCTAACTTCGATCAATCCACGATATTGCGCCACCATCCACCATTGTCTTCAGTGAGTAATTGCCTCACAACAAGCACGATTGAAATATTCTGATCAGGGCTTCTCACTAGAACTCCACTTTATACATCTTGAAGCCAGTCACTAGTGAGTATATGATGATTATTAACAGAAAAGTGTTTTTGTGGATATTATAACATTTTAATAGTTCAGTTCTGAATCATTTATATCAGAACTTCATTTAACGTATAAGCTTATTCAAGTGAACGCTTCATATATGTCACCCAAGCATTAACGATTTTATTTTATTCTATATCAGTATAGGGTTGTGGAGATTATTGAGTTTAGATTGATATCATGAATGGATCAATGTTAGGCCATCATTGAAAACCTAGAAGCACTAAACGGCCGTTTCATCTTAGCATGAGACTCTTTAGCAAACAACCCTTGATTTACATGTTATAATTTCAAATGACGTACCTGACCAATCTTATGGATTATTAATTCAGCTATATAATTGTAGGACCTGGTAAAAAATTATTCAGAAGAATATTCTTTGTTCATTTAATTTTGTTTTAATATGATGGGAATTTTCCATTTAATTGATTTTGGACTTTGACTTATTGTTGATAAACTATCGCTCTATTTCTGCAAAAATATTTACAGAAAATTAAAGATGCAAACCAACTGTCAGTTATCAATTTTGTGATAAGAAAAAGAATTAGGGTTTTTTTTCTTGTTTTTCTTTTAAACAACTTATTGATAGACTGAAAGTTTATAACTGTGGTAAGCTCCATATAGAAAAGGGAATTTTTATATGACACCTTCCTTTCATAATATAGAGTTTCTTTTATCGGCTTGTCTGTTTAAATATTAATATCTGTATTTTCAAGGCCTCTTAATGCCCTGATATGACTGAGGATGGGAAGGACCAGCCCCCCCTTTCGAAACGCTCTCACGTTACCACGAGTATACAATCACTCCCAGAGATATTCTACTAATGTTCTTCTCGCAGTGTTACTGTTTTTTTATGAAATTGAGAAGACGAAAAGCAAATATCCGGATACTGAGAAAACAAATAGCGGCTTCCATGAGACTGCATCTCCTAACATTGCTCTACTACCATATGCATTAGACCTCTAGGTGAAAGGCTCGAGGAGGTGCTCCCCAAGAAAATCACCTACTGCAGTTTTGGCACCCCGATAGTATTCCAGCTCTCACAGAAGTCGAATGATTTAGGTGGCTCTTATATATTTGATGCTTCTTTGGACCAATGTTTATGTATTTAAAAAAATAAATAAACACTATTTTCAGGAGATTATTTTTGCCGTTCTTGTGATTAGTTTAATGGATAATATAATTAAGGAACACTTTTACATTCATTTAATTTCCAATCATAATTATATTGTATCTATTTTTGTTGTTAGAAAATTTGACCATCATCTGATGAGAAATTCATTACTGAGTTCAGTAGATGATGTAAAAAGTGTTTCAATTTCTGTAATAACCTAGGTTGAATTTTGATCAGTGATGTTTCACCATGTTGAACGTTATGCCGACAGTTACCATGGTTATATAATATCAACAGCTGATTAAATTCGAAAATATAAAGGGTTGGTTCTGGTCAAAGTGGTGTCGTATTTGCTATTGAACATAGATTTATCGAACATAATTTAGTTTGCGGTTCTGAATACAAATTCTTAAGGAAACGTAGAGTTAAGATAAAAGTGTAAATATAGTGCTTTCATTTTCAGAGCTCTCGCAACCTTAATTTAGAACCTTGTATATTGAGTCATAAACATATATTACAAAAAATAATAAAATCTCGAGCTGTTTCATTATAGCGATCATAGACCTCATCATACGAAATAATCATTGCCATCTAGCTTTGGAGACAGATGTTTTATCGAAGGTGATCGGTAACTCTAATTGTCTATAGCTTTTCAATAATTTTATCGTACTTTGAGAAGAAAACATACGAAACATACATGTTAATCATGACTGAAGCAAGAAAAACCTAAGCTAATGGAATACTATAAATCAATTTATTTTGTAGATTTGCTTTAGTCGCCTACGATCTAGAACTAATTAGTTATTTGGAAACCCACAAAATGCATATACTATATATGAGGAAAAATCTTGAATAAATGGTCAGTTAGGAAGACATATTTGTCTAAAAGACACACATATCTGACTATACTTGATTTTAGATAAGTTCTGTCCACTACACCACAAATGAGGTTTGGACAGAATGCATTGTAAAAACATAAGATTGAGGGGAAATTAATCTTATTTAAAGGTTGTTTACGTGATAATGGCTCTCTCAAGAATTCATAAAGTTTAAGAGGGATAAAACTAAGAAAATAAAGTACACTACGCTTGACAAAAAGGCATCTTTCCCAATATTTGAGTTTGGAATTGATCACATAGATGAGAAAATAAACAGTGTATCCAGCAGTCAACCTGATCTATCTGCACCAAACAAATTGCTTATTAGAATAATCAAATGTGGACATATTCTCATTTCATGTGACCTCCAATTTTGCCCATCAGTTTACACGTGCTTGCCGACAATTTTTTAAGATAATCAGTGAACAAAAGACGTTCAATACGTAAAATGCAAATCAACGTAGTAATCCTTAAAGATACTGTTGTCTGAAATTTGTTCAACTGAGATTTGATGATCGATTAAATAAATGTATTAGTCACCCGTCAATTACTTATTTTTTTTCGTTACGCTAATTTCAAATCAGTAGATTTTGAAAAGAACGAATTTTTGTTAGCTAGTTGTAAATAGTCTGCGGTCCTCTCTCGACTATATCCAATTATGTAACATCTCGATATAATACACACGATTCTGAGTCACTTCGACAGTTGACTAAGTTGTAATTTGATAAGTCGAATTCGATCAACATAAAAAAGGTACCATATACACATGACATTGATTGCTACTCAGTGATCAATTAATTAAATATACCATGGATTTTAAATTATAAATTGATTTGATCGAATCTATTACACTTTCCCACACCAATTAAACTCCTGTATATTGTTTGTGGCGCTTAGATACATATTAAGTAACTCATGATTAAACATATATGATGTTACATCATAAATTGGACAGGATTGTGTACAAGCTTTGTCTAAAATTTAACTGGGTTTTACGTGAATTCTGAATAAAAACCTTACTAAATGCTAAAACGTTTGCGCAAATATCCCTCATCATGAATAAAGGTCATCGATAGAAGCAATGGAAAAATAACGATTCATGGGTATTTTACCAATCCTAATTTCGAATCTCTCATAAGTTTACTTAAATTAAAGTCATGGAAGTAAGAACTTAACAACATCGTTTATATCATCTCAGATTATATTAATCCGATTTGACTAATTCACTTACATACGATCTTGCCTATTGATGAATTTGATCAATACCAGAACAACAAATGTATCAGAATAATACAAAGCTGTTTATTACCTGGACCCTCTTTAGCTGCTTAAAACCTAGAAACAATAGTATCTAGAAAAGAACAAAAAAGAATACCGATACTTTGTTTTATATTATTAAAAACTATTAAAATAACTACAGTCTGCATAGGAGAATTATAGAAATATCCTAGTAGCTGAATATTCACATGTTCATTGGTTTGAAAATTCTAGAAAAAAACAATAACAACAGCAACTTTGAAACACATGACAACCAACGTTTAGAACTCATCAATAGATGTCAAATTCATGTTATAACAACTTTAAAATTAGATAGATGAACAAAGTAAAAATGATTAAATTCACTTGGTATTGTTTGGCTTGTATCTTCCCATTGAGCTTTTTTTATTTATTTATTTATAAGACTGAAATTGATCAATCTGTAATTGGCATATGTGCATACTGTGCGTATGCCTCGATATTGCCTTAATTCATAAGCTTTTTGTAAGCAATGATGGATAGTGGCTAGCAATGGAATCCAGGACGCGTTCCTGAATTCCATTGCTAGCCACTATCCATCATTGCTTACAAAAATGATTAAGCTTCAGAAAAGAAAATGATATAAGAATGATAAATAAATAAATAAATAAATAAATAAAAGAATTTTCCAACTGAGCAATTGAAATTATATAGATACTATGCAGTTACCATGCTAGTTCATAATTTGTAACTATGTCCTCTTAGATAGATAAGTTCAATTTCAATAGATTAATAGTAACCGACTTGGCTAAATAGAATAAATACAAAGTTGAGTAAGCATTGGTTTATTTTTAAACGATCAACTTTATATTCAGTATTAAGTAAATTAAAGGTAAAATAAATCGGTTAATCTTATCTATTGTAGAAAATACTTAGAAATATGAATATGAACCTTACTTTATGTTTCTTTTCAAATGTAAGATGAGAATTTCACCATTTTTTTGTTGGTTACTAACTAAATATTAGTAATAACAAACGGAAACTTATTATCATGTTTATGTTCCATGATTGAGGTGCTTCACAGCGGTGATTGAAGAATAATATTGTCCGACCGGCCATTTTTTTTTTAAAAAAAATTTTCCAACCCCAAATTACAATATTTTTCATCCCGTGTTTCGTCCAATGAAATGGCTAGTTCCAAAAATTAGATTTAATTGGTTAGTTATGTCTTGAAAATTGTTATAAATTATCAGTACTTGTCGACGAAGCACAATCTCAATCGTCATTATGGAGCAGAGTAACGTGCCGAGTACGAGCGCTGGTGTTTCTCACGTAACGGAAATGGAGGAAGTCTTTTTGACTACCTTGTTTCTGGTTGCGTTTCCATCGGTTGAAGCGTTAAAGACCACTATCACAAATTTTGAAAGATCGACTTACAGTCATTATGTAGTGAGAGATTCGCATATTGGCAGAGATCAAAAATCCTACATTAAATTTGTGTGTTGGCGAAATGGGCGTATAAGATCTAGCGGTTCGTCACAACGTATTAGACGGAGGAGGTAATTTGGTAAATTGTTTTATAATTTTTTTTAATGAAGGGCTTCTATGAACACCCAATGTCCAGCATTTATGTTTTGTAAGATTATAGACGGCTATTGGACTGTTGTACGTGGGAATGTACATCACAATCACGAGTGCAATTCCCTGAGGTACCAGGGTAATTCATGGATGCGCAGGTTAACGGATGGGGAGTTTGAAACTGTGAGACCGCTGCTGATTTCCGGTACCGCTGCATTCCACATCAGGAATTTTGCTTACCAATCTTATGGGACGCCACGGGGACGTACTACGTACACGTCGACACTAGCCGGTGCTCGTGTCCATTCTTCATTGAAAACGGATTACCATGCCGTCACGTATTGGCTTACTGCACACACAGTAACACCGATGTGAACGTACAGTCAATTTGTGACAGGTGGTTACACTATGATGGTTATCTGACTCATATTGCAGTTGAAAATTATTTCCCAATGCAACTGAGTCAGCCAAGCATGAAGAATGCGGTGATAGCGTTAATCAGGCGAATGTCGGAGGAACAATGCAGTTCACTTCATGACTTCATAGTTCACGGTAGACTACCAACAACGCCAGTAAACTTACATGGAGAACAGCATTCGTACACCCTTTCAAGAACCTCGACTAACGTAGCAGTGCCGTTTATACAACGAGGAACTGTTGATTTGGATGAAACGCTCAGTAACGATGAGGAGGAAGTAATTTCTATTAACTCGGAAGAGTTAACTGAACGGGACATCGAAAATGAAGAAGAGCATGACGAGAATCGACTCTGCGACATCTGTAATCTTGCGCAGCCTCCGTGTGAAACCGGTGATGCGGTTGGTTGGGTTTTCTGTAGATGTGAAGCAATGTTTCATACCTTCTGTGCCTACGACCCATCGCCGAACGTACGAGCAGTGCACTGTCCTATCTGTGGCGCCATTACAAACTAATAGTGATGACGTTCGACCGCGAGAACGAGTAAAGGCCCTTTTCAGGGCCACCCACAATTTGATTTCCATTATTTTTTATCTACTACTTTTCCGCCGCAAAGGTCAAGTGATTAAGCACTTATTAATGTCTCATGAATTTAGATATCCCTTAGAGATTAATAGTGGAAAAGCGATTATCGTTCATGTATTCGTAAACTTGTTTCTAACGTTTATTAGATATAAAGGTTAAGAAAACTTAGACAAGATTTTGTCATCTAATGAAGACTAATCTAGTAATTTTATATTGAAAATAATGTGATTAGCGTTCATGTTTTAGTAACACATTTGTAAACTATCTAATAAAAGTACATTTTGAGTACATTTTAATAGGAATATTTTAAATGACTGATTAAACAAACTAGTTTTTATTACGACCAAAAAATTAATTTTAAAATACAGAACTACAAATAATTTACAAGTGAACACAATAAGCCGTTTCAATGGACTTTTACAATTTAACCACATTTAAATCTAACGTTGTCTAATTCTCATTATGAATGAACATTTACAAAATAATCCTTTACTAAATATTAAGTGTCTTTTTCGGAAAATTTATTACTACTTTCATATACTGTCAAAGTCAGTTCATTAAATGATCGTCTACGGTTGGTTCACCTGAATTATACATATTGCAACCAGTAATTTATCATGATGATTTATTGATATGTTGATTTCTTTTTCCCATTAACACACCGTGTGTTACAAAAAAGCCTATGCACACACTTTGGTGATAATTTGTTTATTAATTTGGTATTAAATATTTGACTACCGACCTCATTCAGTAATCACTATTATCAAATATTCAAACCGGTTTACAGATGCTTTTTCCCAAAAACTTTCTTTTACTGGGATACATATGATTATTCCTGTTCCGATAACTAACGACTTCAATTCAAGGTATACTTGATCGGAAAACAAAAATTGATCCCAATACACATTCACTAACAGTAGGATTGCATGGTAATGCAATTAAGTTGGTGTCTTTTTCTTCAAAAGTCTAAATTTTTTTCAAGACTAAGATTACACAAAAAAAATTATTCATTATCATTAAATTTCAAATGTAAAAAATGAAAATTCTGGTATCCAATCACAGCTCCAGATGTGATTTCGATTTCAACTAATCAGATTACAAAGATGAACAGTTTACGACCAATCACAAAATTATTAAAGGTAACAAAATGTTTGTTCATTATCACTTGAGCACACACTTGCAAAACAAGTCCACCAATCAATGATACCTAAATTTTTCATTCACACCCCACAATTTTTTTAAAAGGGGTGGTAGGGAATCATATAGGCCGGTTACTTAATGTCAACCGTGATTGAATGTTTGAGCAGAATATCAGTAATTACCATAAATAACAAATATGTTGTCAAGACAACTGACATACAGTTTTTTTATCTCATGAATTACTGGTTATGTTTTTGCATTGATGAAACTGTATTTATTTAGTACATAATGGTAGTAAATATGAACTCAATATTTCATGGGAGATGATCATGGTGTTAACATATAATTAGCTCTGTTTCTCCCATGCCGTAAAATTAAATAAAACCAAGAGATTATCATTGATCTACATATTTTACAGTACTTAGGTAGTTAGAATTCATCTATTAAACTATGGACAGTCACCTTAATATGAATCTGCTCAACGTTTTGCTAGTCAGTATATGAATTAATGAAATGGATATTCAGCAATTAATAATAGTACTTGTCTAATAGGTTTTAAATAATTAGCACCATTATTTGTGGATTGAATGTATCTAAAGAGAAGACACAAATTAAATAGATTCGTATTATAAGACTATTTAGTGGTGCACATCTACTACTCTTCACGTTGGAAGTGAATTGAGGGCCTTCAGTTACTAGAGAGCTCACGATAATCATCATTATGGAGTTCTGAGTATTATTGAATTGAGTTCGATTCCAACATACGAGGTCGTGGATGCGGACTGCTGAGGAGTCCCATACTAGGATGAAGTAGTCATTCAGTGCTTACAGATCTAACATTGATCCGTTCATGATTTCAATAAAACTCGACAATTTCCACAACTCTATACTCATAGATTTATATCATTCTACCATGTTCATTGTTCTTGTTTTCATTAAATTAATTAAGTTTATGGTAAATATTGATGAGAAGCCAAATGATTATCTGAGTACTTTCTGAATTTAATCAATACTTCAAGTCATGTAATGTAGTATTCAAAAAGACTCCTTACTTATAAAAATTTCTCAGAAAATCATTTAAGTACATTGTATTTTTTAAAATTAACAATTTGTTAAAATCAGATGGGTTTTGTGGATATTATAGTAATTTCAATGGTTAAGATCATGAGTCAGTTGAAGCTAGACCACCATGGAATACCTGGAAGCACTGGACAGCCGTTTCGTCCTAATGTGGGACTCTTCGGCAGTGCGCATCCACGTCCTCACCCCTTGCGAGATTCGAACCCTGGACCTACTGGTTTCGCACTTCAACTGACTGATGATCTTAACCATTGAAATATGTTAAAACCTTACATTATTATTATTATTATTGAAGTTTGAATAACGAAATTGGATTAACAGAATCATAACTAAAAAAATAATAAGCAGATTGCTAAGCTATGTCATTTTTTCCCTAATCCTACTTGTTACATAACTGGTTAGGTATTTTTTTCCTATTTTCTTTTAGTGGTTTTCGTTTTCGTACGTGAAAATTATTGACCTCGGGATTTTTTCTTTTTTTAAGAAAAAATAACAGTATAGGATTAATACATATACCTATGTTTTATATCTGTAATCCACTTCATTAAATAATTACATGATTTTGAATAAAGTAAGAACAAATATTGTAGTAGAATAGCATGAATTCATTCTTATTTCGTAGGTTCTTGTCAGCTGCTTACAGCATGTGATATTTAAAAATCATAATTACATAATGGGTTTAAATTACTTACATGAGAGGATTTTTAAGATGCAGCGAAGGAATATTAGTCACCAAGACGAGGAAAAATTAATAACCATCTCCTTTTGAACACATGTCAGGTTTTTGGCGTTTAATAGCAATGGCGTCAGAAGACTGGAGATTGGTTGTTTACTAATCACCTCAAAGGATTGCAGGGTATCTACCTGATGTCCTGTATCAAGGAGATATTTGATGATCGCAATGTTTAGTCTTTCTTCCTCTTGTTCTGATAATTTTTTTTCTTTTCCTTTAAACTCTTTCTTGCATCAACTACATCACTGAGTTTTACTTCAACTATCTTTCAAATTAATAATCGTGTTTTATCAACTGAGCACTACTCACTACATTCCTATCAATGTTTACTCATTGTGCAATCACTTGTTCCTGGCCCTCTGAACTGTTATCATAATCAATGTTGTAGAATGATCTTTCACACAAGGGATATATATTTACAATATTCAGTCTATTAGATTTATTTACACCCTTGCTATACCATACGAATATGTCTTCCACATAACTTCCAACGAAACCCTCTCATGTATGTAATTTAAACCCATTATGTAATCATGTTTTTAAATATCACAGGTTGTAAGCAGCTGACGAGAACCTACAAAATAAGAATGGATTTATGCTATTCTGCTAGAATCATTGATCTTGCTCTTTTCAAAATGATAAAGGGAACTGTGTATGAAATTACATTATTATTTATCTAAACATAATAAAATTCATTAAGAATCACTATGTTGTTTTTCTTTCCGTTATTAACTATTTTGTGTGTGTGTGTGTGTGAAGTAAAGATAATTAAGAGTTAAGAAAAATAAAAAGTAATAATGTAATCCCTTTGTTTGTATAAATCTCTCATTATCATAGATTTAATTATATTTTGTCTAAACTAGATTCATCCATATGCTTTAATTAGTTATTTTAATAATTATAATGGAAATTGAATTATACAACTATGATATATAATCAATATATAAAGTGTACACATGAATATTTAAAGTGCTATTTATATCTTTGTATTGATGTACTCTTCGGGACTTGATCTGAACTCTCAGCGCGTTAGTTATTGGGTTGCTGAGTTCATATAGATATTCATGTGTTCAAATAGGATATATATATATATATATATATTAACTCTGTGTGGTTGAGTCTTCCTGTTGTTGATGAATTAGGATTAGTATGAATCAGTCTCTACTGGTGTTTTTGTTTATTTTGAGTCTATTTGTCATGATTTTATCAATCCGTAATAAATATTTTCATTAAAGTGTAGTGGTATTTAGCAATGGAATCTAGAATTTGAATAAACATACCTCTACCTAAATGACAATATCCAGGTAATTAGTACAGAATAAACATATTCCAGTTGGGGACTGATTAATCACAGTCATTAACATCCATATTGGGAAGATTTGAACCAGTTTTTATCTTTCCGCAAAATTAATAGGAATATTAGAAGTTATTCAAATTTTACTGTTTTAATCAATGTCTCTTATGTATGATGAATAAATTCTATAAGAATGCAATTAAAACCATAAGTTGGACGAAAAATATTATCTGTTTAACACATTCCTCATCAAATCTATAAAGTAATCTGTTTTGCAGTTAAGAATAAAATTAACACTAAATAAATGATACTTCGTCAACTTTATGATATTTTAATCAGAAAGGGGTTTTTGTGGATATTATATTAATTTAATATCAACAATGAAGATCATGAGTCAATTGAAGCTAGACCACTATGGAAAACCTGGAAGCACTGGACGGCCATTTCGTCTCATTGTGGAAATCTTCAGCAGTGTCCATCCAGGACCCCACCTCGCGGGATCCGAACTCAGGACTTATCAGTCTCACGCCAGCCGCTTAACCAACTAAACCATTGAGACAACCGGCATCCAACGGTGTTAATGTCTAACTTCAACTAATCCACGAAATTGAGCGACACATCCACCATTGTTATCAGTGAGTCCCTATCTCACAACTGACCCGGTTGAACTCCACTGGTCACTAGTTCTCACTAGAACTCCACTATATACATCTTCAAGCCATTCACCAGTGAGCATATGTTGATTAGTATCAGTAGGGTTTTTGTGAAGATTGTAGTAATTTCAACAGTTGTTTCATACTGGTATGAATCTTCTTAAGAGTGAGCCTCCATGATCTATTCGAACCCCTCGTGTAGGATCTTGGATGTGCAATACTGAGGAGTCCTACAATAGGACGAAATGACCATCCTGTGCTTCCAGGTTTTGCATGTTGATTAAGCTTCAATTGACTCATGAATTCAACTATTAAATTTACAATCTTTCCTCTAAAATCATTTAGAAGTTCATCTAATGTGAAATTCGGTCTAAAAACAATATTATATAATCGGTTAATTATAAAAGATTCATTACATAACAACATGAATTCACTAATTTATACAAATATTCGTCAAGATTAGAACGAATAGCTTGACAGAAATCGTGCGCCGAGTAAATAGAAATTATATATTTCTTTGATGATTTTGATTTTGACTATTACCCTGAAGAAGTCCAGACAAGTTAGCTGGACAAAACGTTGGAATTATTTAAATCTCAATCGCTGAGATTATTTCAAATATAATTTTCACATATAATGGATTGACTAAGTTTGATGATAAGTAATCCAATATCCATATTTTTTCTAGTAGTAATAGTATGTAATTAATAAAATGAATGTCATAAAAACTAAACTATTATATTATTAAGAAGAATGACAAATTACATAAGATGATATTCTAAATTAAAGCTGAATAAATATATTGAAAATATTGAGAAAGTTTGTAACGAATTCATATCACTAATCAATTAAGTAATATCTATAGACCTAACAAGGAAACATTAAATGAATGAAATTCTGAATGAATTTAGAGTTTTGATAAGGAACTAATTGAAGAAGAATATTTCTTCATTCAACTTGTGTTTTTTTTAACATCTTAATATGAATATAATTTACTATATATATATCCAAGCTGAATTATTGACTTGTTTCATTATTTACTGTATATATTCTTATAACAAAGGTATTAGTCAATCCTGTTGATTACTATACAACAATATAGGCATTAAATGATATTGTATAAATACTATTATGTATATCTTGGCATATCACATTGATAGCGGTCATGCTGTAGATAAGTCGAAATCATTTCGAGTGGTCTATCGTATACCTTCATCATTTCCCAACGGAGTTCGTTCCCGCCTTCTACATATAGCTGAAGCCATAGGAATTTGTACATATAACCCCAATTTATGTATACAGAAGAAATTCGTAACCCCCCTATTCCTCCCATGGTCAGTTATAACTTAACTAACGATTTTTAAAAAATTATTATTATTCGTTTTATTTTATTTTTGTTATCATTAGCCTTATTTTCACATCTAGTATTTGTTTGTAATTTTTCGCCTCTTTCCTTTTGTATTCTTCACTATCTAATTATTTACACACATCTTATTACGTAATGATTTTAATGTTTTGTGTTGACTATTCCAAGTCTATTTACCCATGTTTGACCTTCTATTTCCAACGTTTAACTATTGATAAGACTTTTGTTATCGTATTTTATTATTCTTACTACTAACAGTACACTTGTCTTCTTACTATCAACTTGTATTTTTACTTATTATGTGTGGTGACCTATTCTATTTCATTGTGAATAATGACCCATATATTGCTTTGATTGGTTTAACATTTTCGTATAAATATTCATGTTTATTAGAATAAAGCCTGATGACGATCTAATTGAAAACAAGTGTTCGCTTATATATGTTGTTCTATTATTTATATGATGTGTATGATACAATCCAGTTTTCAGCTTTATAATTTAAGCTAATTATAATATCATTCATCGGTATAGTCAATTATAAATCATGATATATATATTTTTTGACAAATAGTCCTTATTTAATCTTTAAAGTACTTCACATTTACTTTGATAGTTTCCTTGATTTCTTATAGATGATTTTTATGGGCTGATCACAAAAAAAAAATTGAAGTACCATTCAATGTCAAAAAGTACTATACATTTATTATTTGATCATGAAAAATATATCATTTAAGATATATATGGGGATTTACCAAAAAAAGGCCCTTGATTGAGGAATTACACTCAATGTATAACAGCTAGCTTACTTCAATATTTTTTTAAATCTTCACATGTCACAGTTAATTAATTAAACAGTAAGGATTTTTTCCTTGATGTATATCACTCAAACATTTAGGATGTTAAAAGAGGGAAAACAAATATTTCGTATCTTATAGACATTACAGGTTCCTTATTAAATATCATGCAAAAGTTTTCTTTCTAGGTTTTTGATTTATTACTCCTAATAAAGAGGACAATTGACAGACTTGTTTGAGGTAAAGACCAGTGTTAGACAAGGTTGCTTGCTTTCACCTTTTCTCTTTCTTCTGGTGATCGACTGGATTATGAAGACGTCAACATCTGGCAGGAAGAATGTGATACAGTGGACAGATGGGATGCAGCTGGAGGATTTAGACTTCTCAGAAGATTTGGCTTTTCTGTCGCACACACAACAACAAATCCAGAAGACGACCAGTGTAGCCGCAGCCTCAGCAGCAGTAGGTCTCAACATACACTAAGAGAAAAGCAAGATTCTTCGATAAAACACAACATGCAACAATCGAATCACACTTGACAAAGAAGATTTGGAAAATGTAAAAACCCTTACATATCTGAGCAACATTACTGATGAACACGGTGGATCTGATGCAGATGTGAAGGCACGAATCGGTAAAGCAAGAGTAGCATACTTACAATTGAAGAACATCTGGAACTCAAACCAAAATTCAACCAACACCAAGGTCAGAATTTTCAATACGAATGTCAAGACAGTTCTACTGTATGGGGCAGAAACCTGGAGAACTACGAAAGCCATAATCCAGAAAATACAGGTGCTTATTAACAGTTGTCTACGTAAAATACTTCGGATCCATTGGCCAGACACCATTAGCAACAACCTACTGTGGGAGAGAACAAACCAGATCCCAGTGAAGGAAGAAGTCAGGAAGGAGCGCTGGAAATGGATAGGACACACATTGAGGAAAGCACCCAACTGCGTCACAAGACAAGCCCTCACATGGAATCGTCAATGCCAAAGGAGAAGAGGAAGACCAAAGAACACAATACGTTGAGAAATGGAGACAGATATCAGAAGAATGAACAAAAATTGGATAGAAATGGAAAGGAGGGCCCAGGACAGAGTGAGTTGGAGAATACTGGTCGGCGTCCTATGCTCCATTGGGAGTAACAGATGTGAGTAAGTAAGTAACTAACTCCTAATAAAATCGAAAACTTATATAGTCAGCTAGAGTCCACCGATAGAAATTCTATTTGAATATAAATCATACACTTTATATTTCTAACAAAATAATCACTAACTTGTACACAACTTATCAATCGAATGTCATTTAGAACTCATTTGTATAGTTTTAATCATCGAATCAAGTTTTGCCATGAAACAGTTCAATTTTAACAGACTGTATTATGATAAAATTGTCGTTATCTTGTACAATATTCAAATTATAGGCGAGACTATAACTCATGGACGAACCAATCACGTATAAGATAACAGGTAACGGATTTTGGCACAAAATTCACTCGTCCATTTGGCTTAATAGAGTTTTGGCATTATCCCTGATGTTAGTTCGTGATGAAAACATTAAATCTAATTCCTAACATTAACTATCAACTGTAAATCATAATTCGAATTCCTCACACTAACTTATAACCCTCATTTTGTCCTATTTATCAGGTGGATACTCTTTAGGTCAGTCTAATGTCGCTCAAACTATAGTCTCACCAAATTATATCATATTACTAAGTAAAAAAAAATATTTAATATACACAATTTTATTTTATTTATTATTAGCCATATGGTATTAATTATGAACTGACCGCATTTATTGGTAAACGAATTGATGACAATCAACCAGCAAGGTAAGTTATGTTTGATATCTAAAATTCTATTATTATTTTCATCCTAGAAAATAAATTCTCAATATTATATTTTATAACAAAACGTAGATTGAATTCAACTATTAATGTTCGTTTGAAATTTTCCAGTGATGTTTAGGATTGAAAATGATCAGTTTCTTATTGGTATATGTACATCCTGTTCTGATTGTTTTTATATTTTTTTAAGTCACAAGCTTTCTAAGCAAAGATGGATGATAGCTAGCAGTGGAATGCAGGATGTGCGTTTTGTTCTATTTGGGACTCATCAGCTAGATGTACCTACATCTCAGAGTTGATATTCACTCCATGATTCGAAGCCAGTACCATCCACTTCAAACGTCATCACGTTATCCACGTAGCTATTGTTTTTACTAGTCTACTGACAATACGAAATAATTTTAGCCATCTTCATTTTACTATATATTACTGACAGACTTTCATTACTGTAAACTCATTATTCGCCTAATTACTTCTTTTACTTAAGGTGTAATACGGTTGAATACAAATGTAACCAGTCACGATTCAAATGATACTAAGAGTATTTTGTCATGTTCCTTCAAGTCTATCTATATGTAACGAGTGAATTTATGACAAAAAAGAATTGTCTAATATTTTTCTATCGCTAATCATGGAATATACGATAACCAGACTTCTAAACGAAAAAAGTTATAAAGTAATTAGCCTTCACTAAAATATACCATTTATTTTATCAATTAAAATTAAAGATATATAAAATGTCTATAACGTCAGTTTGCGTATACTGTGGTGTGTGCTATTGATGTCGATAGATATAAGTAGTATGTATCACCAATCGAAAGTGGAATCCTTAGCGGCACAACGTTAAAATGATGGAAGAGAAGAGAACGTGAACAGAGGTTATTTGGTAATGGTAACACAAGAACAACAAAGTCTGAGACAATTGATGGATATTATGCAAATGAAAGTATTTATTATATAGTGGTCAGATCTTACTAGGGGGTTTTGTATATTGGTTGTCCCACCTTTTGTGTTCTCGTTCAATATAATATGTCTAAAACAAAATTGCACGACTATTAATAGTCACACATGTTTATACGATCACTTACAATGTAATTTATATTGTCGGAGTTTAGATTTTACTGACAGTACACAACAGTGTTACTGTTAAGCAAATTAAATTATGTAATCAAATAACTTCAAAATAAGTTTGACAAAATAAAAATCTTCACAGATTGAAATCATGAGTCAGTTGAAGCTAGACCATCATTGAAAACCTGGAAGCACTGGACGAAATATTCTTTGGAAAACTTTAAGAATCATTAACTGAAAAGATATAAGAATATTGTGTAGTTCTTCATAGAAAAAAATGTATTTTCAGATGATGTCATCCTAATGTACAAGGAGATTCGACTAAATGAACAGTGGTCTAGAGGTTAAGCGTTCACTTGAGCGAAACCTATAGGGTTCGGATCACACGAAATGGGGTCATGGGTGCTCACTATCGAGGAGTCTCACAATGGAACGGAACGGCTGTACAGTGCTTTCGTGTTTTCCATGGTAGTCTACCTTCATTTGACTCATGATCTCAACTATTGAAATATGTTTTATTAATGAAAGTGGTTATTTTCCTTTCTGTTTAGTATATATCTCTTAATTCACACGATTACATTAAAAACGATACTTAATGGATAATACTACTGTTAGGATATGTAGTTACATAGAATTTTTGATAAAAAGTTTATTGAAAATATCACTGCTAGCCTGGATTCTAATTACCATCTTATAGATGGGTTGTTTGTAAAATTAGTGTCGGTTTAGTTTGTTTCAGTTCTTTTTATTGATTTCCACATATTTTCACTACATATAATTTATTGGAAAATAGTATGAACCGTATATAAGAAATTTAGTCCAAATTTGATCGAATAATTTCACAGTATTTGGGTGCCGAGTTTATGTGAGACATTAAACAAGAAGAATGTATTTGTAAAACTTCAGAGAATGAATTTGAAATAAATCCAACATTTCGCCTAATAATCTGGTCCAAGTTATTTTCAAAGAAATTTAATAAAGCATAATTTTGATGCTTGATTAAATTTCCTTGAAAAAGCTTGGATCAGATTGCTAGGTGAAACTTTAGATTTAATCCAGATTCATTCGCTGAGATTTTACAAATATATACTTCTTCTGTAATAGTATAGACCGGTTCATGATTTATTCATTAAAATCTTGTCTAAATTATTCTATTTAGGTTACAATGTACACTGTAACACACTATTGTATTCAGTGACTTATATTTAGTCAATCATTTGCAATACTAAAACTTTTTTGAATCAAATAATATAAGTTGACCTTGTCACCAAATTAAATGAGCACTAAAGAAAAAGAGTACTTTAAGCGGTTCGATGGATTCAGTCGAATGTACTCGTCGTTTTTAAAGTAAACTACTTAGATGCTCTTACCGAATTATACAATAATAATCATTCCATTTCTATTCAGTACTAAATATCTATTACAACCATTCTCAATGATAATTGTTGTAGTTCTTCTCGAATTGATCTATCGTTGATAATTTACCATCTTTTGTTTTTAAAATACTTTCAATCTGTGTTTTCCTCAGTAATATACCTTTATGACCGTTTGCGAATTTGTAATATTAGATACATTCAAAAACAAGAATTTTACTGTTAGATACGTTTCAATGATTGTTTTTATTAATCAGTAAATCAATCTTTATTCACAGACAAATTATTCCGATGAGAGTGTAATTTATGGATGACCTTTTTAGCGATGCTAGACTGACTTTGAGAGTGTCCACTTAATAAACAGGATCAAATGAGGGTTATAAATTAGTGTGGGGAATTATGATTAGGAATTAGATATAGTGTTTTAATCACGAACTAACATCAGGGATAATGCCAAAACTCTATTAAGCCAAATGGACGAGTGAATTTCGTGCCAAAATCCGTTACCTGTTATCTTATACGTGATTGGTTCATCCATAAATTATAGTCTCGCCATTATTCCTATTTTTAAAATACTTTTGGAAATCTCATGAATGACTTGTATACGTACACTATTCTTTCTTCTACAATAAAAAACACTATGAATGAACTATTTGTTTTGCAAATGACCTTGAAAAACCACCATTCAGAGAATCCGTTTACTACCTATGTATTCAGTATCCTTTTGTTAAAAAATTTGAAAGGCTTCACAAAGCAACTTATTCTGATGATATTTGCCTGCCTAATAATAATGAATGTATGATTTTGATTAAAATGATCTGAAACATACCTTGAACCTGCTAAAACATTTAAAAGTAATTGTAACATATATATTCCGTGAAATATTCATAACTTTACAAATTACGATAGTCAAGCCTGAATTCAAGCTTATGTTATATCATCTAAAACACATGAATCATTCTATCAATTATAACAGTCTGAAGACGAGGGGTTTAATAATTCAACAGTTTTACGTCTACTGTGATCAACTGTTTAACTTATCAGAAATAAGCCACTGTTTGTTAATTCAATGAAATTTGTCAACATTCAATATATATGTGTGTTTGTATTTTTTAAAATTTTTGATTTACCCCTTTAAAAAACAATAACTTCAGTGGTTGAGATCATGAGTCAATGAAAACTAGACCACCGTGGGGAACTAGGAAGCACTGGACGGCCGTTTCGTTTTATTGTGAGACTCCTCAGCAGTGCATATTCACGATCCCGCCTTGCGAGATTCGGACCCAGGACCTATGGGTCTCGAGCGCGAACGCTTAACTTTTAGACCACTGAGTCGGCATCCAACGGTGTTTATGTCTAACTTCAACTAATCCACGGAATTGAGCCACCGTCCATCACTGTCCTCAGTGAATTACTACCCCACAATGGACCCGACTGAACTCCACTGGTTACTACTTCTCACTAGAACTCTATGAAATATCTTTTGAAGTCATTCACCAGTGAGCATATGTTGATCAATATCAGAAAGGGTTAATTTAGTTTTATTATCTATTAAGATTGGATGTAAGAAACAAGTTGTTTATTTTCTAAGCTCTTTTGAACAATACATCGATGCATGATTGAGTTGAATCCAATAACTGTAATATAATATATTTTAAATTTTTTCACTGGTTATTTTATGACGCAATGATCCATTGAAACTTTGCTTTCGAACTATTTTACAATACCATAGTACCAATTATTTCAAACATTTAGGCTAATATATATCAAACTAAGACTACAGATAGATCAAACACAGTTGAACATTATTTCTATGATTAATTAATAATGTCACAGATTGACATCATGAGTCAATTGAAACTAGACCACCATGGAAAACCTGGAAGCACTGGACGGCCGTTTCGTTCTAGTATGGATCCTGGGTTCGAACCTCACGGGATGCGGGATCGTGGATGCGCACTACTCAGGAGTCCCATACTAGGACAAAACGGCTGTCCAGTGCTTTCAGGTTTTCCATGATGGTCTAACTTCAATTGATTCATGATTTCAATCTGTGAAATTTCTAAAATCTCCACAAACCGCTTCTGATAATTAATAATATTTCGATAAACATTTAACTTATTGAATAAAGAATAGTCATTTTGTTTTCTCTTTACTTTAGTTCAACAGTAACAATTGTTTTAAGAAAATTGACTGCTGGACCAAAAATAACACATCGTCCTTTAGAACCTATTATTGAATCGATTAAAAAATCTATTAATTTACCATGTCATAATGGTGAATTATTTATTCAAGCGTCTATTGAAAAACCGGTAATTTTGATTAATAGTATTTCTTTTCTTGCTATAATCTTATTAAAATATGAATATTTTGCAATATAGACATTTGTGGTGATTGTAGTATTTTCATGAGTTGAATTTATGCGCCAATTTAAGTTAGACTACCATTGAATAGTTTAAAGAGCTGGATAGCCGTTTCGTCCTAGTATGAGATTCTACAGCAGTGAACAACCACTATCCCAATGACGGGACTCGAACTCAGTGGTTTAAAGGCCAGGCATTTGCATAGGAGACTAAAAGCTCTTGATTGTATTTCACTTTCGGGATCGTAAATGTTCCATACTAAGATGAAACGCTTATCCATTGCTTCAAGATTTTCGTTGGTAGTCTAACTTAGATTGACCCGTGAGTTCAACCGATAAAATAATAATATTTATGAATTGAATAAACTGTGTTTACTGTTGCGTAAACAAATGATTATTTAATATTTATGCGTAATGAAGTAATCGGGCTTATACACAATTCATACTAAAGACTTCATAAAGATAGTCATTTTAATGATTTATATAAGACAATTATTGGCACGTTATCAATGCTCAGTGGCTGAATTACATTTTCACTAATAGTATACTACATATAGCTTGAAATTCAAATTTGCCAAAGACTTGCGATACATGTGATACTATCAAACTATCTAGTTATATTCTGTTTATTCAACCTCAGTCAGTTAATTAGCCTAATCCTTATCCAATGTTGACTACAAACAACAAATTCAATTGATACTTATTCGAATCTACAAGTCGATAAGTTCATCTCAAATCTGGTTACTGATTATCGGATATCTATTACAAAACTAATATGATCTTATCACCAACTTGAAATGCTTTGAAACAATCTGAAAACTAGGTAGTGTTTTGTAATTTTACATCCGGGCCGCGACCAACCTCCTGTAGGACTGAAATGTAATCACAATCGATTGATCACTGGGTGGTGATCAATGTCATGTGTGTCAAGTCCTTCTTAGTGCAGATCGAACGCCCGAATAGCTCAGTGGTAACGTCTCTGACTGTGAAGCTGGGTGATACGGGATCGAAACCGTCAGGGAGTACCAGTCCCCTCAAGATTACAGGTACACATTGCTGACGAGTGCCAAGTAGCACGAAACCCGGGTCCAGGGTTTCCTGTTGACCACCTTCAACCACCATCTAATCTCAATATATAGTGTACGCAGTGTCGAGTCACCTAGACTGTTGGTCACATTGCAACATGGCCGATAGCATTCAATCTGCACTAAATAAGGACTTGACACACATGACATTAATCACCATCTAGTGATCAATCAACTGGCAATAATTTTGTTTGTTTTATCATTCATCAGTTTTATACTTTCAGTTTGTGAGCTAGATTTTCTGTACTTCATTTTTTTAAACTTTGATTAACATTACTATGTCAACTTATTCATATTCATTTGATCTTGCAGTAGTGATAATAATTGAAACAAAGTTAACTGATTCAATATCGTTTATTATCATTCTCATTCATAATGTATTCCCTACTACTGATTGGTGTTTATTCGCTCAAAAAAAAGCAGGCAAATAACTCTATTAGTTTTAAGTGTCAAAACTGATGATAAACTTCATACTACTAATTTATTCTGAAAAATGTTTGAAACTGCCATATAACTCAACTAGGAATTATACTTTTATATTAGAATACAGCCGAAAATGATACTTTATGAATAAGATCATGAATCGATTGATGATGAGATCATGAGTCATTCGAAGCTAGACCACCACGGAAAATCTGAAAGCATTGGGCGGCCGTTTCGTCTTAATTTGAGACTCCTCAGCAGTGCGCATCCATGGTCACGCTCGCAGGATTCGAACCCAAGGTGTTCAGTATCTCGCGCGAACGCTTAACCTACTAGACCACTGACCCGGCATTTAACGGTGTTATTATCTAACCTCAAGCAATCCACGAAATTGCGCAACCATCTTCTATTGTACCAACGTAAATACCTGTCTTTACCCTAGACAGATTAGCTCCACTAGTCACGACTTCTCACTAGAACTCCAAGAATTCCCTCACGAAGCTAGTCACTAGTGAGCACATGGTAATTATCAGTATAGGTTACCGATAAAATCATTTAATTTTGAGGCAGTATCACAAACTGAATGAATTTAAAAACGCCCAGCAACGAATTCAGTGAATTGAGCCAAGTGTATTTGTTATGAGTACAAAACATTATCCATTTCAAATTGTGTATGTCATATTTGGTAATATGAAAAGTTGATTCTTGACAAGATATATTGTCAGATATAGATTTATTTTTTAGCCTAAAGAATGAATAACGAGATTATACAAACAGTTGCTATATTCAGTACATTTCACTGGGTGGCACTAAGAGTTTTTCGTCATGAATTTATCATTAGTTGATCATTTGATTTTTTAAAAAATTTTCTTCCTTTGTTTTTCCATCTTTAGTTATATAACATCTGGTTTATCAGAACATTTGTTAGTTTACACATAGCGTTACTGGATTAGTAAACTGTAGTTTTTTTTATCGAACACGAATATTTTGTATAACTACATGTTAGTATTCACTAATTTCTACATTCTTATTCAATTGTAAATGAGATACATTTATTTAAAGCATAACTATCACTTATTTTAAATATGTAAACATCTTTAAGAAATAGTAGATTGATGAGTTTCGAATTAAGGAACATATTCAATGGAGCATATAGTGAGAAATATATAACTACACACTATGACTCCGATTACTCAACATAGTCATGTATATTATCCTGAATGAACATTTGATAATAAAAGTCTATATATTGGTGATTTTCGAATGAATTCTTAGTGTATACCTGTTTTTTCACATAAAGTAACGCTTATACACTATCACTTAAACATATTTTTTCTCTTTGCACCAATGATTACTTGGTAAGATATAGCATTATAACATAATAAACTTGTTATTGTTTTGCTTGTATCTTCCCATTTAGGTTTAGGACTACAATTGATCAGTCTGTTATTGGCATATGTGCATACTGTGTGTACGCCTCGATATTGTCTTAATTCACAGGCTTTTACAAGTAAAGATGGATAGTGGCTAGCAGTGGAATCCAAGATGTGCGTTTCGTCCTATGAGACGTCCTCTGAGATGCAGGTACATCGAGCTGACGAGTCCCAAATAGGACGAAGCTTGTGAATTAAGGCAATATCGAAGCATACGCACAGTATGCACATATACCAAAAACAGACTGATCAATTGTAATCTTAAAACTCAATGGGAAGATACAAGCAAAACAATACCAAGTGAATTTAAATTCACCCCATTGCACAAGCAAGTGGCTATCAGAACTCAGTAGCTGAGTGGATAACGTGATGGCGTTTGAAGCGAATGGTACTAGGTTCGAGTCCCAGAGTGAACATCAACTCGGAGATACAGATACATCCAGCTGACGAAACCCGAATAGGACGAAACGTGCGTCCAGAATTCCACTGCTAGCCACTATCCATCTCTGCTTATAACATAATAGTTTACCATCATCTATAACATTGTAAAGTGTCCACTCACTATATTTTTAGTTTGATGGTATTAACCATAGTTGAAATAGTCAACTTTTACAAGAAGCTTTTATGTAAGAACATTATATCTGGATGTTTCATACATGTAACGGTTTGTGAATTAGATATCAAAGTAGTTTAGATACCAAATCAATGCGTTTTTACCACTTAGGCAGTAACTAACGTATACTTTTCTCAGCTTTCAATCATTTACAAAGTAGTCAGATATCCTTAATGATGTTATTTTGTCATGAAAAAAAAACTTGAAAACTATGTAGAATAATATATAGAAAATCATATGATCAAATCATAACTTTTTACTCATCATTTACAAGTCTGATAATGGATTTCCAAATATCCAAGTCAAATTCATGATTGGTAGAATATAACTCTTATCTGGATCAAGACAAGAACTCACCTATTATATCGAAGGGAAATTATGTAATATCCAAACTAACTAGAATTGAAAAATATTGATCAATAGATTTCTACTCAAGTTGTAAAGTTTGTGACGAACTAAAAGTTTGTTTGTTCAATTTTATTTGTGAATTCATTGTAGCGAACTGCTTTTTAGTTTCAAATAAGAGTGGTACTGTGTTTTTGAAAGCTTATGTCTGTGTTACAAAATCTAGTGATACCTTTATTTCGGCCAATTTCTTTAATCTTCTAGAGTAAGATTCTCTAGGCTCTCTATGCTCAGACTGTTTTGATGTAGTACAAAAACTTAAACAAATGCGCCTGGCGTGAGACTGATAGGTCCTGGGTTCGAATCTCGCGGGGTGCAGGATCGTCGATGCGCATTGCTGAGGAGTCCCATACTAGGACGAAACGGCCGTCCAGTGCCTTCAGGTTTTCCGTGGTGGTCTAGCTTCAATCGACTCATGATTTCAATCAAAAACTTAACAATCTCCACAACCCCTAAACTGTTAAGTGCAAATATATTTATCTACCTTATGTCAATGTAGTTTATGACTAACCAACTGTGTAAAAGAGATTAAGACCTCTTCTAAACTACTCATTTATAAATTAATTCTATCATAAAGAGGTTTAGAAGTTTTTTATAATGGAAATTTATTTATTTAAATACGTCATCCGTTGTATAATAAGCATGAAATGATATAATACATTTGTTTAAATAATATGAATTGTAAGGTATGTCCAACAGTAATTTCAAAGAGATAACATCGTAATATTTAAAGATGGATTGTGTCTAGTAGTGAAATCCGCGACGCACGTTTCATCATATTTGAGAATTGTCAGCCGGATGAACCTGTATCTCAGACTTGATGTTCACTCCACAATTCCACAATGCTATCACGTTATCCACTAAGCTACTCAGTCTAGATAGCCACTATCCATCTATGGTTAGAATACTTGTAAATTAAGGCAATATCGTGCAATCCGCACTAGATGCACATATGCCAATAACAGACTGTTCAATTACAGTCTTAAACATTAATGGGAAGATTCAAAGAAATAATAAAAAAAATGAATCACCGCAATCACTGTCCAGCCCAGTTTTTGTAACTAATTATTAAACAGATATTGATATAATTTGCCATGAACAATTAGGTCCATTGCTTTTAATGCTAATAATTCATTTATTTAGAAAAAAGACTGATAGGTCCTGGGTTTGAATCTCGCGGGGGGTGGGATCGTGTATGCGCATTACTGAAGAGTTCCATACTAGGACGAAATGGCCATCCAGTGCTTCCAGTTTTTCCATGATGGTCTAACTTCAATGGACTCATGATTCCAACTATTGAAAGATGAAAAGGATTTAGCTACTATAATTATTAAAGATTTAGTTGGAAATATGCAAAACCGATGCTTAATTCATCCACTGATTTACAGGGATTACATGTTTAATTAAAAGTCTAGTGTTATATATACGCATATAAACATGTATCTTGCATAAACATTGACAAAATACCATTCAGTGTTCAAATTTATTGTTTTATTATCTTTTTCAGTTGTATTATCATGATGAATCTGTATGTGTATCAATAGTATTGGATAATTTATGTCAATTACCTGTTAGAAAGTTACAAGTAGCAAGTAAATTCATATTTATTCTTAAACATTACCATTTACAGTTTACTGTTTTTGATGATTTACTTTTTAAAGCAAAACTAAATTATGCAACAAATGTTAATTCGTTTAACTTTTGTGTGTGTCGTAAGATTCTTATTTATACGATCAGTTTCAGAAAAAAATGTAATTTGTCTTACTCAGTTATGCACTACTTATACGTAATAGATATAAGTAGTATGTAGCAGAAATTGAAAGTAGAATGTGTTATCAGAAGAAGACTGAAATAAAATGAAGAGGAAGAAAAATGAAGAGCAATCAGAATAACAACGAGATTGGAAGAATGATGAAGTTGTTAGAGCACAACTAATGAAAGTTATATGAATAATTTATTTAATGTATGATTTTCATGTTTCATAAGCTCACTGTTTGATTTTACATAAAATGATACAATGGTTTACTGTACCTAAATCTTCGTTCACTACAATATAAATTGAACTGATGCATATAAATAAAATAAGTAAAAAAGATCATGATGTGGGTAGTCACAAGGAAGGTGTTATGAGAATAAACAAAGAAGATTGACGAAAGTTATCAAGAGACAACAGAAGTACTGAAGTAGTCATTTTGTTGATAACAAAGATGTAGCAATCCAAAGAGATATGGGAAACCCGAAAACTGTCAGGACTTAAGTATTTAAAATGATTGATGTGTAAATTATTCTACTGGAATTAGTTTAACAAGTAATTATAATAATCACAAAATAAACTGAATTCCAATCAATGAATCAAGTGGTTAAGCTAATCAACGTGTAAGTGATAGGACTGTAGTGAACAAAGATTTAGGTACGGTAAACCATTGTACCATTATATCGTACATTAAATACATTATTCGCATAACTTTCATCAGTGATCCTTTATATATATCGTCATTTTTCTTCCACTTCACTTTATTTCAATCTTCTTCTGATAAACATTCTACTTTCAATTCCTGCTACATACTACTTAAATCTGTTACATATAAGTAATGTACACTTCAAGATAAATTCAAAGTGATCATTTATCTTACAAATATTTTGTTGTTGTTGAAATTATCTATGATTTCATTTGTTGATCAGTTAGATTTTTAAAGAAAAAAATGAACTAAACACAGTTTCTTTATGGAAATTGTTTTCAGTCTGTAATGAATGAAGATCTAGATACAGTACCAATCAGATGATCAGATGATTTAACTATTAGATTACATTGGATGTTATAAAACCTAAATCTTATTCTACGCTTCAAGAAATTCTTTTGAACACTGATTAATTTTAGAATAACCTATATTTTTGGATACAGGGTGTCAATCAGTGAATACCATATTTTCCTTCAGTTGTGTTTAGTTGTATTATATTATCTATCAAATTGGACGGCCGTCCACTACTTCCAGGTTTCCCATGGTGGTCTAGCTTCAACTGACTCATGATCTTAACCATTGAAATTATTATAATACCCACGAAACCCATCTGATAATAATCAACATATGCTCACTAGTGACTGGCTTCAAGCGCTATATCCTGGAGTTCTAGTGAGAAGTAGCGACCAGTGGAGTTCGACCGGGTCTGTTGTGAGATAGTAACTCACTGAAGACAATGGTGGATGTGCCGTCAATTTAGTGGATTATTTGAAGTTAGACATTAACACCGTTGGATACCGGCCGGCTCAGTGGTCTAGTAATCAAGTGCTCGCGCGCGAAACCAGTAGGTCCTGGGTTCGAAACCCGCAGGGGGCGGGGTCGTGGATGCACACTGCTGAGGAGTCTTGAAATAGGATGAAATGGTCGTCCAGTGCTTCCAGGTTTTCCATGGTAGTCTAGCTTCAACTAACTCATGATCCTAACCATTGAAATTGGGTCATTGATAAGAAGTTACATAAATGATAAGCCGTTTTTTTGTTGACCTTAGTATAAACTGACATTTAAAACCTTTCACTAATCTGATAATTCATTAAATTAAAAAGAAAGAATAAATAATCAATGAATCTGTTTATAATGGATAGTTTAACCTCAAAGTTAGAATGGTTCATTGATATATAACAAAAATATAGATTAATTTGTGTATTGTTCGATTAATATTGATTATTGGATAGTGAAAAGCTTGATATACTTTTGATTAGTTAATTGATGAAATGAATATGGTTTATACATGTTGGTGATTATTATTAGTTATAGACATTATCAGAGGAAACATTGAGGAACTGTTTAGTCTTAGTGTGAAACTCTTTGTAGATATACATGGTATAAAAAGCTAAAATCAGGACAAAAACATACACATACCGGCTTTACAATAGTCATCAAGGTAAAGTTAGTCACTGATGTCAATTGTACACTGAATAATTTTCATAAATTACCTGTATCATTCGTGTTAATCAAACACTTAATGGTAACTGAGAGGCTATGATAATTTAAGTTTAAACGTATCTGATATAAAATAAATATTACCATCAGTGGATGTTGGTTAGTCAGTTACATGAAATGGATGAAATCGAAGACGTGAACCAATGCATAGTGAATAACAGGTGTGAAGGCTAAAAGCTTGACAACAAGCTTAACCATTCCAGATAAGTTTTGCTGTTAGATCATAGGTACATAATTCCGAACAAATATCATATTTGGACAAAAACAGCTGTTCACTGTTCCGTATTTTAATTCAACACATGTTTAGTTTGGGTACATCCATTTTATAAGCTAAGAAAAGGAAACCGAATTGACTACAACTAAATCTCTTAGCTAAAGATATTTTGTAATGAAGTTTGCCGTAGTTGATTTTTTATGTACTAATTGTCATTACCTCCCAAGGATTACTTCATTGTTTCGTTGAACGGTGGTTATTTGCTTAGCTTATACCTTTTCTAAATAAATATTTTTCTTACATTCAGTTGTACAAGTTGCTGAAATTTATGTCTTGACCAAAGGAACGTATCGATCGACAATAGATAAGCATTTCTGCAAGTAAGTAATCTTTTTTTAAAATAAATATCGTTATAGATGTTAGTCAGTCAATCAGTCAGCGACAACGTTGGACCAGGCACATATATACATCGATTCAAGTTAGCATATCTCATTAACTCAACAAGATGAACACCGGATTCATAGAAATAGTTAATTCAGTGGTGGTAATATATAAAAGAAAGATTGCACATAAGGACATAGTACAGGAAGCGAGAATTAGTTCGTAGAAAGAAATATATGAAGCGATTTTGTTCTCATAGTTTAAGGGAAGACAAAGAGTGCATACACCTACGCCATTATGATCAATTATGAGCCATATCACACAGTCTCCAACCATTGGTTACGATAGTCATGCGGACCCCTAACAAGTAGTCTGCATCTACCAACATGGCTCAGACCAGAATTTAGTGACTTCAAGCACTGATGCCACGTTTTGGTTTGGCCTCCCCAAACTTTCTTCCATCGTCTTCAACACTAGTCAGTATTGTGGTAATCGGTGTTTAGACATACGTAACACGTGGCCCAACCATCTCAGTCGATGAAGATTCACAACCTCATCAGCTGATCTGCCATCATTCCCCAATAACCTGCGTTTAACCTCACTATTACTTACCCGGTGATCCCAAAAGATGCAAGCAATATTTCTAAGGCATCTGTGGTCAAATACTAGTAATGTGATGATTTTCGGCTTATTGTCAAGCAAAACATTTTGAAAGATTTGATCAAATTGATTTCATGTGAATAAACATGTTTTGTTATCGATTTCCACTTTTCATAATGAGCTGTTTTTTTGTTGGTTCAACTGAAAAGGAAGGTTGTTATATTTCAAATAATCATTGATTGAACTACACTACAGTATTCGAATAGTCACGTTTGAGACTTGATAGTTCGTAGGATTCATACTGGCAAACAAATACTTGAATTGTTTTGTTGTTTTTTTCAAAAGAGAAGATTTTTTGAAAATACTTGAAATAATTTAATTTGATCAGATAGTGTTTGTTTTGTTATTAGGGAGTATAAATATCATTCAAACTCAGTTACCACGGTAAATAGAAAAAAGAAGTTATGAGTTTGACATTTCTTCAATGTGACTGCCCAGGTAAATCATGTTATAAAGATGTACTAGATAAGAAACGCTATTGTAATTTGCGAATTTACCGACGGTATTCGACGTTGTCCCTGTCAGTGTAAATTATTGTTCATAAATAACGCTGAGATTGTAGACAGAAACTATTTACGAACAGATCTAATATTGTACCAATATACCAAGAAAATGTTTTGATTTTAAAATTAACTACAAAATCATTATATAAGTATGAGAATTTGTAGTAATAGTTTGGAATCGTGGTTGCGTACTACTGAGGAGTCCTGTACTAGGACGAAACCGACGTCCAGTACTTTTAGATTTTAAATAATGATCTATTTTAGAAGGACTCGTGAACTCAACTACATGAAAATCATTGTGTATACACAAATCATTCAAAAAGGTCGTACATTTTTTTCAGATTAATTACACTACAATAGACAATGCATTAATTAAATTATCTAAATGTTTATTCTAAACTAACCCAGTGTAACTGAATATCATCAAATGACAAAAGGCTATTCTATCTTTCAACAAAATTGACAATAAAGTTTTCAGATGGGGTTTGTGGAAATTTTAGAAACTTCACAGATTGAATTCATGAGTCAATTGAAGCTAGACCACCATGGAAAGCCTGGAAGCATTGAACGGCCGTTTCGTCCTAGTATGGGACCCCTCAGATGTGGGCATCCAAGATCCCGCTGCCCGCGAGATTCGAACCTAGGACCTATCAGTTAGACATTAACACCGTTGGATGTCGGTTCAGTGGTCTAGTTAGTTAAGCTCCTGGCGCGAAACTGATAGGTCCTTGGTTCGAATCCCGCTGGGTGTGGGATCGTGGATGCGTACTGCTGAGGAGTCCCATAATAGGACGAAACGGCCGTTCAGTGCTTCCAGGTTTTCCATGTTGGTCTAGCTTCAATTGACTCATGATTTCCATCTGTGAAATAAAGTTTTCATTAAAATAAGCTACTAGTTACGTAATACAGAAGTAACGTCCATCTTACCATAAAATTTCAGACGATTAAATTTTTCTTCCTAATTCTTGTCATAAATACAGTTTTTTTCACAATTTTTCTCAAAAAACTTGTTTGACAACAATGATTTATTGGTTGATTCTAAAATGAATGTTTCCTTTACTTTTTTTTAGTGTGAAATTTTAAGATTTATCTATTTTGGTTCATTAAATCACAAGACTACTGTAACGAATTTCCGGATGACAACAAAAAAAAATCGACATCTATGAGAGTGTATATATATAAATTTTTTTCGGAAAATAAAGCGTACCTGACTGTCAAAAATGTTTGTATCTATGACTTATTGTTTGAAAATATTCACCTTATATGATAGGAGTTATATACGACAATAATGTTAAAATACAGAACACTTAGTGAGGAATCATACATTAGTAATGTTATAACTTGTGACCTGTGTGCCCTGTTTATTGTATAAGGTAACAATACCGCCAATTAGAGAACAGTGAATTATTTATCGGACCAGTGACGAATAAACCCATGCGAGTAGTCTAGAGTACTTATCAGTCCCGCTTCCTGACTAAACCCACCTGTTTAGTCCAGAACACCAATCCCAGCATCTGCGATATGAATCATTTATTTCAACCATACTGGGTTTATATACTAATCAAACAGACCACATCGTACCATAAAATAAAAAACAACATTTGTACAAGAATTAGCCAAATGTGGCTGTGAATGAAGGAGGTAGTAATTAATAGACAGGGCATAATTCAAGAATGGGAAACCGTATAATAATAATTCATAGGTCAAAATAAAGCTCACAATAAGATGGACAAGAATATGAACAGTTTAGTTATTTAACAATTATATAGTACACGAAGTTGCGCCACTGAACACCATTGTCTTCAGTGAGCTGATATCTCACAACAGACCTGTTTGAACTCCACTGGTGACGGCTTCTCGCTAGAACTCCAGGAGGTCCTCCTGAAGTCAGTCACTAGTGAGCAGTTGATTGTTGTCAGAATGAGTTTTGTGGAGATTTTAGGAAATTTCACAGGTTGAAATCATGAGTCAGTTGAAGCTAGACCACCATAGAAAACCTGGAAGCACTGGACGGCCGTGGATGCGCACTGCTGAGGAGTCCCATACTAGGACGAAACGGCCGTCCAGTGCTTCCAGGTTTTCCATGGTGGTCTAGCCTCAACTGACTCATGATTTCAACCTGTGAAATTTCTTAAAATCTCCACAAAACTCATTCTGATAATTATACAATACACAATTGTATGAACGAAGAATATTCTTTTCAATAATTTCTCATCAGGTTCTACAATTATAAATCCAGATTAATAATTGTAGAACCTGATGAGAAATTATACAATAAAAATATTTGTATAGTATTGGTCCATAAATGGATCCTAAAAGTTACCATTCATTATTCTTATAGGGATATAACAAGTAATAAGACTAAAACTTATGAGATTATACTCGAAAAATACTGTGTATTATAATTTAGTTATTGGTTGTTCATCGAACCTAGTAAGCACGTTTCGTTTAGTTTAAGGTTTGTCAGACATATATACCTTTATCTTATTATTAAGGCTCATATGGAGGTTCAAGTCTGTTTAAAACTCTAGATCGTTATTTATCAAACTATCACATTTAAAAGTAGCTAACTTCATTATTACTTGAATTGTAAGACATAGGGGTCAGTTTGTTAGTTAAAGATTAACGATCTATCATTGACAACACTCTTATCAAACGCAGTTAATATAGGATTTGTAGGCTCAGGGCAAGTAAAATAGAATGAAGTAAAGAACAAACGATAACAGTTTAGTCATTTGAAAATTACTTATTGTTCGATTACTGATACTCAGTGGAAGTATAGTATATTCTTTTGCTTACTGTAGTCTTCCTATTGAAAATCTAACATTGAAGATGAGTTATAAACAATAAAAAATTTTCATTAATTGTTTTAAAACAATTTTTCTTCGAATAACATATATTTTCAGATTCATATCTAAAATGAAATAGCTTTTGAAATTCACTTGGTATTGTTTACTTGAATCTTCCCATTGATGTTTAGGACTGCAAATGATCAGTCTCTTATTGGCATATATGCATACTGTGCGTATTCCCTCGATATTGCCGTAATTCATAGATATTATAAGCAAAGATGGTTGTTGGCTAGCGGTGGAATCCTCGACGAGCGTTTCGTTTGGGAAAGTCATCTGGATGTACCTACATCTCAGAGTTGGTGTTCACTCTGGGACTCGAAATCAATATCGTTCGCTTTAAACGCTATCGTGTTATCCATTTAGCTACTGAGTTTTGATACCCGCCTGGATGTGAAATGAGGTGAAGTTTAAATTCACTTGGTATTGTTTACTTGAATCTTCCCGAACGCAATGGCGTTTGAAGCAAACGGTATTGGGTCCGAGTTCCGCAGTAAATATTAACTCTGAGATGAATGTACATCCAGCTGACGAGTCTGAAAGAGGACGAAACGAGCGTCGTAGATTCCACTGCTAACCACTATCTATCTTTTCTTAGAAATAGCTTTTTGTTAACGTTTTGTAGTTTGATGTCTTACTTTTCTAATCGAATTAAATGTTAATCTTTAATTCAGTTCTATAAGTTAACCCTTCGTATAGATAAGATTATTTGAGTGTATTCATAAAGGGTACCGTTTCTTTCGGAAAACTTGAGCGTTTTATATGGTAAAATATCGAAATGAATATTAATCAGCTGAAAGAAACTAAGTGTTAGTTTCTGTTTTAAATTCATGCAATAAATTGGAAGTGTTTAGATATGAGTGAAACAATATATACTCTGATGAATAGAATATGTATTAACGGTAACGATGCATCTTATATACAATGTATCACAATAAAAGTGTCACTATATTTGGTTCTTTATCACCAGCTATTTCTTGTTTACTGTCTTCAAAGTAACTTCATTGCTTTCTGAATAGTAATTATCACATTCTTTACTGTTATGCCCCGATAAGAATAATGAGTGGTAATTTTTGGGATCCATTTGTGGACTAATACTATATAATTGTTAATTAACTGTTCTTATCGATTAAATGATAAATATTTCTATGGCAGTCGATTGACTAACTCATCGATTAACTGTTTAAAAATACTTCCATAGCAATATCGATTATACACATATAATTGATATATATACGTTTTGAATTGTGTTTTTGGGATCGCTGTGGGCTTGCTGGTTTCTGGCTGTTTGCAGAATATACTTCCTCACTCCAAGCATGGACTTCTCCCTCTAGTTAGCGGGGCTGGGAAGCATCAATAGCTAGCCTGCTGGTCTTCGGTCACCGAGTCTTTGTTCTCGTTCGCAGATTAAGTGAACTCGTGATAACTTCAAACCTAGCATTTACACAATAAGAACTAAGTGAATTCTTTATAGTGAGGATATCTAGTACAAATATTTACCGTTTTCTAGTATAACTTCTACATGGTATTTTCTCGTGTTCATATTGTTTTATGGAATATAATCTTAATTGATTTTGGTCAGCACTTTATCTTGCCTCATATTGTTCAATTTGTTTTTATTCATTTGATCATGAGTACTGAAAGCTATAATTTTTTTACATTGATATTCTTATTCAAAATACTTGAAAGAACATCAATGTTATTTTTAAGTAGTTACAAATCAGAAACAATAATTAGTCACATAATTCATTGTTTGTATTGTTTGTTTGAATATTTCCATTAATGTTTAGGATTGTAAGTGATCAGTCACTTATGTGTATCTTATGCAGACTGTATGGATATTGGCTTAAACCATAAGCATTAAAAGATACTAATCTGTTGCATTTCTAAACAACATCAATGGGAAGATTCAAACAATGAATACAAAAATGAACTAAAAATTCACTTTATTACATAAACTGGTAGCTATCTGGACTCCGAAGCTAAATGGATTATGTGATAGCATTTTAGGCGGACGGTATTGGGTTCGAGTTGTAGAGTGAACGTTAACTCTGAGATGCAGATGTATCCAGCTGACAATTCTCACTGCTAGTCACCATCCATCTCAACTGATAATTAAACATTAATAATAAATAAATAAAGTTATCCATATATCACTATGTAGATTATGGCATTTTTTAAGGTAAAGAAAAAAAATCCAGATAGATTTGTCAGTCATTAATCAAGGCACCAGCATATACGAACATATTTTATGCAGAAAGTTTACAACAACAAAAATATTGGATTGAGTGTAGATATTTCCAAAATCGTATATATAAATATGATAGCTCAGTAATAAATTGTTCAATCTGTATTAGGATAGTAATGATAAATCTTCTTTAGTTGTTTGTTAGATTTTTATTTTAGTCTGGGATAACTTCAGAGACATTCTAACTTATCACGATTACTTTCAACAGTTGAGATCATGAGTCAATTGAAACTAGACCAACATGGAAAACCTGGAAGCACTGAACGGCCGTTTCGTCCTATTATGGGACTCCTCAGCAGTGCACATCCACGATCACACCTCGCGGGATTCGAACCCAGGACCTATCAGTTTCGCGCCAGACGCTTAACCAACTACACCACTGAGCCGACCGGCATCCAACGGTGTTAATGTCTAACTTCAACTAATCCACGAAATTGAGCAACACATCCATCATTGTCATCAGTGAAGTAATACCTCACAACTGATTAATTATTCCTGGAAAGTATACTTTTTAATACTGACAAAGTTAAAGCTGGTAATATTTGGTTAACATGAATTTACCAAAAGGAAAGAGAATAAACTTTAAGCATTTTTTGTCGATGAGTTTATGCAAATACGTATCTTATAATCTAGGTATGAATCATTAGAAACGTTTATGAAAGATAGAGAATATTTATAACTTATAATGAAAACATTGAAGATATTGTGATCTCCGAATTGGATGATTTGATTGTGAAGGTTTCGTCATTCTTCTGAACAACATCATCAGTATGTATCTCAAAGAGAAAGCAGACTATTCAACTCAAAGACCATAACACTTTTAAAATAGCTAAAATTATGTATATACATACAATGTACTTCAAAATAAGTAAAAGAAAAATCAATAAATTGTGATACTTATAAGCTGTTCAAATTATTTCCCATCATAGGACCTCCTAGAAATAGTGAATTTATCAATTAATTCAAAAAACTTTCTATTTTTAGTCACACAAAAAAACAGTTAACTAAATTGTCAATGTTATATCCGGACGAGAATTAATGTGTGGTAACCTTTAGGCATCACTGATGAAGTAATATTATACGTATGTTCTTATTGTATGACTATTAAGTGACTATATCATACATGTATTCATATTCATTTCATTATACGCTTTTATTTGACTTATTGACCATTATCATACGATTGACTATCCTTGAGTTATTCCTAATTTGTTAGTAACAGTTTCTGATAATCACAGCCACTTTTGGCTTGATCTTGTACAAATGTTATTTTCTATTTTATGGTGCGATTTGGTTTGATTTGTTTATTTATAAACCTAGTATGTCTGAAATATGTGATTCGTGTTGTGGAGGATGAGATTGGCGTTCTGGACTTAACAAGCAGTGGCTAGACAGAAAAAAGACCAATAAAAACTCTGAGTTGCTCGTATAAATCAGGGTATCTTAATTGGAAATCGTATTCCGCAATATCGTTAAGCTTAGGACATAATCGTAAATATGAAAAGACAAAAGCAAATTCTAAGTATCAATAACACAAACACAGTCTGGCAATATGACTTTTTGAGTATAATCACTTCTGATGCATATGCCTATTACATAATATCTTATCCTCAAATTTTCATTCATTTACATCTACGATATTTGTCTCTTTTTTCTTCTATTCTTAAATATTTTTACTTTTTTCTATACAGAGTTAATCTACCTCAAGCTGGAGAACAACAATGGAAATATACAACACTGTTAAATACTAATTTAACAGATAATCTATTAAAACGTGGTGTTGCATTAGATGGTTATATAAGACAAGAGAAAAATTGGTTAGCTTCATCAACAGTATTGAATTTATCCGAAAACTTTAAAGAATGTTTAGAAATGATGCAAAATATTAATAAAAATGTAAATAAGTAAGTAAGAATTATTAACAGAAGGAGAGTTTTATGGAGATTTTAGTAATGTAACAACTGAATTCATAAGCCATTTGAAACTAGACCTGGAAGCACTGGACGACCATTTCGTCCTATTGTGGAGCTCCTCAACAGTGTCCATCCACAATCCTGCTCTCGGGATTTGAATCCAGGACTATGGTGGAGTCATGGATCCACATTATTAGGAATCCCTATGCTAAGACAAACCTCTATATTAAAGATTATAATTGCCATTAACAAACTGTAAAATTAGAAGGGGTAATAAGATAATGATAAAATAACGGACTTCAACAAACCTCATTTGCATACAGAAATCAGATTTGAATTAGTGTTAAAAGTAAGTTAAGCAATATAAAACTGTTTGCAGGTACAGATGTCTAATAATAATTAGTTAACTAAATGCGCTCTTCAAAAATTAATCTTTAAATAAATATTGTTTTTGAGTCAGTCAGTAACAACGTAGAACTTCGTACGTTCTTATATCAGTTCTAATTGCCATACCACATTAGCATGGAGATACGACTGTCGATTGAAATCCCATAATGGTAGAGGTAGTGAGAGTATAAGCACCAATCGAAAAGATTGGAGTTTGAAGATGATATTCAAGGAGTATAATCCAGTGAAACATATTTGGAAAGAGAAATAAGATACAAGGAGAATTCAGAAGATTAGAATTTAGGACAACACAAAGAGTGGATGAACCTGTGCCATTGCTAACGATTTTGAACCATGTCATTCAAGGTCTCTATCCATCGGTTGTTATCATCTCACGGATCTCAACCAAGTAGTCTACACCTACCAACATGGCTCAGTCAACTTGTCAGTGGCTTCATGGATTTGTGCCATGTTTTAATCTGGCCGCCCCTACCTTTCTTCCAATCTACTCCTACACCACAAAACATCGCTCGTCGCGGCATTCGCGTACATAACACATGTCCTAGCCATCTTGACTGATCACGTTTCACTACTTCATCAATTGATTTGTCATCCTTACCTAGTACCCGTTTCTTAACAACCGCATTAATTAGTCGGTGGTCCTAGGGATATACGAGCAATGCTTCGAAGATACCTATGATCAAATACTAGTAACCTACGAATACTCTCTACTCTTACCGGCCATATTTCACAGCCATAATGTAGGAAGGAACTAACTGCTGCGCACTAAACCCGTCCTTTGGTTGGTAGACTGATATCTCTCCTATACCATAAATGACGCACGTTGGCAAAAGCTAGTCGAGCTGAGATTTCGTCACACATCAGGCCACAGGGGTTGATGAGACTCCTAACATAAGTGAAGTGGTCGACACACTCAACTACTTCACTCCCTATCATTAGTTCAAGTGTCAATGCAACCTAATCCTGAAGCAACATTTTGCATTTTGAGGGGAAGAATCGCATCCCGAACATGCTTGCATTATTGCTTATAGTGGTCAGAAGACAGCATTTTGTCAGCGTCTTCACCAACTAGAACTATGTCATCAGCATATTCCAAGTCAACAAGTGAATCTCCTGGAAAAAGTTCAACCCCTGGAAATTTAGATGGGGAAGGTGTTATCTCTAAAAGCACGTCAACGACAAAGTTGAATAAGAATGGGGAGAGTGGGCAGGTAATCAATTCTGATGACGGTTCGCCATAAGCTCTCACTAGACCAGTTGTGTTTGAGTAGAGAGCCTCTATAAGGTGCTTTGGGTTTGTCAGAATCTCACCAAAATATAAAAACTTCGCTACCAACTATGTGAACTTACAACCTAAAGGTATACAAAAGGTGTTTCTTACGGAGATTACTTAGTTTAAAGATAAATATCGTTAATCTTCGAGGTTATCTAATAACAGCCATTCAAAATCAAGCTTAAAAGTGATGTGTTGTTGCCGATAACACTGTAATATAATGAAAATTACTTTTAATTAATGAGGCGTAAGAATCGTGGTCGGTGACCTATGCTCCACGAGAAACAACAGGAGTAATTAAGTAAGCAAGCAATAAATACTGACTAGTAGATGTGAAGCAATAGCTATAAAGTCTGAAGATTCTGAGCACGATTTATAATGAGCTGAGTCGATATGTTTAAAAAGCTACACACTAGAACATAACAGTTGCCAAGTGCTATATAGATTTGAATTTTTGTCTACTTCAGTTTATTCTGTAATATGATTTATATCGTCGTTTGAGGCGAGACTATAATATATGGACAAATCAATCACGTATAAGATAACAGATATCGAATTTTGGTACGAAATCCACTCATCCATTTGGATAAATAGAGTTTTGGAATTAGAGCTGATATCAGTTCGTGATGAAAACACTAAATCTAATTCCTAACCTTAACCATCAACTTGAAATCGTAATTATAATTCCTCACACAGGTTTATAACCCTCATTTGGTGCTAGTTATTAGGCGGATGCTCTCAAAGTCAGTCTAGCATCGCTCAAAAATAATCCATAGTCTCATAGACAACTGTTTAACCTTTACAGTATAAATTGTCTTTTTGGATGCTGGCCCAGTGGTCCAATGGTTAAGCGCTCGCGAGCTAGACTGATAGGTGATGGGTTCGAATCTTGCGAGTTGGAATCGTGCATGCCCATTGCTGAGGAGTCCCATAGTGGGACGAAACGGCCGTCCAGTGCTTCCAGGTTTTTCATAGTAGTCTAGCTTCAAATGACTCATGATTCCAACTATTGAAATTACTCAAATCTCCACAAAACACCTTCTGATAAATTAAATTAATCAGTACAAACTTCCTTATTTATAATTAAGCTCAGTATTATCAAATTACAATAGAAAATAGTTAGAAATGAACATACTAATGGAATAATTACCCATGATACTTGATAAACGGATGAAGTTGAATAATTTTTTTCTGGTTAGCGTTTTTTAGCGAGTTAGTTTTCTACGGGATGGGGTCGCTAACCCAATGCTCAACCCTCTTCCTTCATCTGGGGTTAGAATCGGTAGTAGCCCCAGAGGGGCTCCAAGTGGAGTTCGGATGAAGTTGAAAGTGTCATGAAATAATCGATCTTTTTTTAAGTAATCATTTATACAGAAAAAGCTTTTTATAATGAGATCAATATATCAATTAGAAGGTTAAAATAGCAGTCAACATTTCTATATACGTATACTGAGAGAAATTTATTTATTCACTGTGACAATTATAGGATGACAAATTCCACACATACAAATAATAACTTCTCACTTGATAACTCTTCTCATGCTTTAATGTTCTGTTCATTTTTTTAGCTCTACAGATCTGGTAATAAAAGCTAATAAGGAACTACATGGAATTGTAATTTCTTATTGTGTTCGTGTTAGATGCTGGATTGGAATCAGGTAAATCACACATTGGTGTTAATAATTCTATCATTATTTATGTTAATCGCTTGCGCTAATTTTGAGGGATTACGGAACCACTTAGGACTGATGAACGGAAAAAGAGTCAGCAACACAACAACAAGAAAGCTAAGCTATTCTACTACACTCTAACGCTGATAACTAGAGGGGAAAGACTGAATTCAGCCGGGGAAATATATATATTCTACAGGCAGCCTGGAAGAACGAACGACAAATACACAACTCAAGCGTACATATATGATACAAAAGTATCCTTGAAAAACGTCACAAAACAACCTATTAAAAAGCAAAAGAATTAATCATATTTAAGGTCTTTCCAGGTGGCAAGAACAATTTAAAGGTTAAAAAATGAGTACTTTCGACGCGAATATGAGGACCCCAAATTTCTATAGTAAGATCACAAACATGAGAAGTTTACTCAGTGATTTCTGGGGATCTATCATCCCCAACAACTTGATGCATCATAACGTTTGCGAGAAAATGTATTAAACAATCTGATCAGTTAGTAACAAAAATACAAGAAGGTATATTATTAAGAACAATGGTATTATTGTTTAACTAAAAAACACGGAGAATAAATATATAAAAGTGGTTAGAAGATGAGGTTATAAATTAACACCACTGGATGCCAACTCAGTGGTCTAGAAGTTAAGTGAGACTGAAGGCCCTGAGTTCGAATCCTGTGATCGGAATCGTGGATGCGCACTGCTGAGGAGTAGCACAATTGGGCGAAACTGCCGTCCAGTACTTCCACGTTTTCAATGGTGGTCTAACATCAATCAGTTCATGATCTCAATTAAAAACTTAATAATCTCCACAACCGTATTCTGACAAATATAAGTTGTTTATCACGTGTATGTTTAATTGAAATATATACCAGAATATTTAATACGAATAGAATCAACGACATATCAAATGTTATGGCAGTGCTCTTAAATTTTGAAACTGAATCCAGAATTTCCTTTATTTTTAGTTTCTAGTTAGTAATTTGTACTTAACGTTGCAGCAGATAAACTATCAAAATAAATTACCAATTGTGATATTGTTAGTATCCGAAGTTTGTGGAGATTGTTTAATTTGTATTTGACATTGCAGATTGAGTGTAGGTAGGTAAACATTATTCAGTAGTGTTCAAAACTCTGAACTATTGAATGAAAGTTAACCCATTTATTTGAAGGTTAAATTTTCTTAATGGAACCTTAAGTTCATGGTTTTAATATCTGGCAGGGTTGCTGATGTTCACTGTTGAGGTGTTCTGTATATAGAAGAAACAATTGTTCAACGCATCATGATTTTCGCTGGTTGTTTAGCTAAAGCAGGCTCTTGATAAAACTTATCAATCATGGTCAAGAACTTATTGAATTTAGACAACCAGTGAAAACCTAGAGGTATCAGAAAGCTATTTCATCACAGAAGGAGACTCCTCAGCAGTCCACATATACAAATCTGAAATCGACAATTTAACTTACAATAAATATGTTATCCAACATATTTATTAGGTCTACGACTAATATTTTCCACACTAATGAACTGTTGTTGTAGACAATTTACTAACACAATTTATTCATTTAATACCTGAACAAAAACACTGGATTGATGCAAACGCATGTGTGTTTGATTATTGTTTTTTCCAATCCCTTCTAATAATAATCATCTGCTCACTAGTGACTGACTTCAAGAGACACTCCTTGAGTTCTAGTGAAAAACCGTGACCAGTGAAGTTCAACCAGGTCTGTTGTGAGATATCAGCTCACTGAAGACAATGGTGACGGTGGCGCAATTTCGTGGATTGGTTGAAGTTAGACATTAACACCGTTGGATACCGGCCGGCTCAGTGGTCTAGTTGGTTAAGCGCATGGCGCGAGACTGATAGGTCCTGGGTTCGAACCTCGCGGGGTGCGGGATCGTGGATGCGCACTGCTGTGGAGTCCCACACTAGGACAAAACGGCCGTCCAATGTCTTCAGGTTTTCGATGGTAGTCTAGCTTCACTTGACTCATGAATTCAACCACTGAAATTACTAAAATCTCCACAAAACTCCCTCTGATAGTAATTAAATTTTGAAATATTTTGGCATTTCACAAATTACTTATTCCACAAATTCACTTTCATAAAAGATTGTTAATTCTAGTTCTTCTTTATTCTTAATTATCTTTATTTAAAATATTTTGATAGAGTTTTGTTCTTTGAGCTAGATGGTTTGTGTTGTGACTTTAAGGTCCGGCTACTTACCAAGTAATTTATTCGCCAGTCGAAATATGACTTATTCACTCTTGTTCTGCACTAAACCAATGATGTTCGACCGGTCTGATCAGCGTAGCGTCCTTATTGATCCTTTGCTCGTCTAGCCCGTCCAGTTAACTCCAGAACATCTACAACAGCTTCCGCCGTGCGAATCTTTTATTTCAACCATACTTGGTTTATTTACTAGCCAAACAGACCACATCGCACCATAAAATAGGAAATAACATTTGCACACAATAAAGCCAAAAATTGGCTGTGAACGTGGGAGACCGTAATCAATAAACTCAGTATAACTTAAGAACAGCAAATAGCATAACAATAAATTATAGATCAAAATGAAGCTTATAATAAGGAAAATATAGATATACATAATCTAACTGCTGAATAGTTATACCATAAAATTATATAGATAATATTAGTCCATTAATAGGTCTCAGAAGTTATTCGTAATTTAATCTTCGCTAGGATATAACAGTTTGATCATGGAGCTTACATCGTTCTTCTGAACAACATTATCAGCACAAACTTTAGGTAGAAGTGAAATGTTCGAATTTCTCCACATATGGCTCACAGCTTGCTCTGTAGAACTCGATGTGGATTAGTTCTTGTTGACCTTTAATAATTCATAATGATTAACTCACAATCATGTGGCCTTATATAATTATAGTAATTATTTTGAAAAATAACAAAATGAATACTTAAAAACAAATTTACTTAGAAGTGTCACCTTATTTTCTTCTCACTGAAACCTAATAGAAAACAGTTCGTTTCATTTTTATGTAAATTTAATGAACAATTTTATCTTCAATAAACAATGATGAATTGTATTTTCATAGTTCATTTCATGAATTGAGTTGATCTAGACTACCATTGAAAATCTGGAAGCACTGAACGGCCGTTTCATCCTACCTAATGGTATGCATTCACCATCCAGCATGTGGGACTCAAACACAGGACCTTGGATCTCGCTTGCGAATTCTTGATCTCTAGACCACTGAGCCGGCATCCAACTGTGTCAATGTATAACTTCAATCAATCACTGGTCGGGTATAATTCTTCATTCCTTATCTGAGGTAGACAAATGTCTTCACCCTACACGAATTGGGCTCTGTTGGTTACGGCTCCTCACTTGAACTCCAGGGAATTCATCTTGAAGCTAGCCACTGGTGAGCACATAATTGTTATCGGTATGGGAATTTGTGGAGATCTTAGTATTTATGAAGTATTAAATTTAGATATTGACACTATTCGGTGCCGTCCTAGTGGTCTAGAGGTTAAATGTTCGCGCGCGAGTCTGAAGGTCCTGGAATTGAGTCTCATGTACGGGATCAGGAGTACACATTTCTAAGGAGTGTCATACTAGGACGAAACAGTCATCCAGTGCTCCCAGGTTTTCAATCGTAGTCTAGCTTTAATTGACTAATGGATTCATTCTTTGTAATTATGATCTGAAAGTATTACGAATGATCAGAATTTAACTTAATCAAACAAATTCATACGATTTGTTTCAAGTTATTGTTTCTTTCTCTTTGCCTTGATTAATTCATAATTAAAGTATATGTGCATTTTTCTGATTAGCTTATACATTCTCATCTCTTTTCTTGTGTACTTCGCTAGCCGATGTTCGTTGTACATTCCATTCTTATTGATGCAACCGGAGAAAGAGTCTGAAGAAGAGGATAATCATGTAAATTGTACAAATAATCATACTCTACATGTGGATATCGTTCAAATTCATGTAAATCCAATAAGTGTATTATTTTTTTTTCTTATAAACAGCAACCTGTGAATTAGCATTGAAATTCAAAAAACTTCGATTATGATTGGTTGGTTATGAAGTTAGGTTGAAGAAAATTCCTTTACAGACGATTAGCAATATTCTAGAATATTGTGGAATATGGAAGAGAAAGTAACTTGATTTGACAGGCATAGTTACACGAATAATAACTCAAATGCTTTTGGAGATCGCGAACCAATATAAGTTGAACAGCTAATGAAAATCTGAAAGCTGTGGATAGTCGCTTGATCTTACTATGACACTCTTTAAACTAGGTCCTACCAAAAGTTGAGTAAATTTAGCAAAATATTACGGTTTAATTAAAATGTCGACTTATGTTTATTGTTTCTATTAAGTAAAAGTAATGGATTTAAGTTAAAAATCTCCAATAATGACTCTGATTTGTTGATGAGACTATAATTTATGGACAACCTTTGAGCGACACTAGACTGACTGTGAGAGTGTCTACCTAATAAATAGAACCAAATGAGAGTTATAAACCTGTGTGAGGAATTATAGTTATAATTTACAGTTGAAGATGATTGTTAGAAATTTGGATGTAGGGTTTTCATCACGGACTATTTATCCAAATCGATGAGTAAATTTCGCGCCAAAATCCGATACCTGTTATCTTATACGTGATTGTTCCGTCCATAAATTATAGTCTCGCCGATTTGTCAAATGACATTAAATCATTAACTGTTATAAGATAATTAATTAACACTGATTACCACCACCTCAGTAACACCAGACCGTTATTGCTACCTTGACGTGGTGGTCAGGCTTGCCAATCGTGATGAACCAATTGAGCTATGCTGGCTGAAACAATCGTTCCTCAAGGTCCTACCATGCCAGACAGGTCGGTTGAAGAGTAGCAAGACTAAAAGCAACAAACTCAAGGTCCGATGGCGAAGTCGTACTTCTGACTTTACAGAGGTGTGACGGCAATAAGGTGTTTTTTTCAGACAACTAACATAACAGTGATGTTGTCTTCCCACAAAGAGGTGTGGGGTTAGAAAAGGTCGACCCTAAAAATGCACACCTCGACTTATCCCATAGATATCCGTCTCCGGCGGTAAGGTCTCAGCAAGTACGGAGGTAACACGAAAATTACTCACAAAAAGGTCGTGTGTGACTGACCACAAGCAGTTGTCCCTTTGGCACTACAGTCACGCTCTCGGGTCTCTAAGACCGCCTTAAATCCAATTTCCTTTTCAGGTACCTCCAGAAGACCTCAATAACAATTAGTTAGCTAAGGGTTATATTTCCAAAAACAACAAATCTGAGTTATTAATAAAATAACACTTATGATATTTCATGTTTTGCGTGAGTTGGTTAGACCATTAAAAACAGTTAATGACAAACAAAAATACATTACAATCACTATTTTCATCCATTATAATGTAAATCATAATAAGATTTGTATTTACAATTTATAAATCACGTATACAAAACAGTTGAACTCAGCTGAATTTAACACCTTCAATCAAGAATCATTAGGGATCAAACTTTTCATACTGTCAGTTCAATCACTAAATATGATAGAAAGTTTATTCATTTCGTCCATATTTAACATGATAAATACCCTGATTATTTAAGTAGTAAATACTTTTGTAGAATAAATTGGGTCTACTATAAAAGAACCCTATACGTGTAAATAGTATGGATACGGATCATTTAGTGAATGATGACACACAGTCTTTTGAGTGATAAATAAACAAAAAAGAAAACTAGTTAAGTAACAATCTATTTTTATCTCAAATCCAACTTATATATCTAAAAAAAGACATTTTAGTTCACTTAGGATTGATATGGTGATCGATTTACTTACATTTTCTCTATTTTTTCCTCCCTGTTGTCCAAGTAAGTTTTTAGTTGCTTTTTTATTTATTTCAATAGTTGAGGTCATGATTCAACTGAAATTAGACCACCATAGAAAACCTGTCCTATTGTGGGACTCCTCAGCAATGTGTATCCACAGTCCCCTCCTCGGATTCCGACGCGGGACCTATGGGTCGGCGCGCGCGGGCGCTTAACCACTTGACCACTGAGCTAGCATCCAATGGTGTTCGTATATAACCATTGCCTTCAGTGAGTTATTATCTGACAACAGATCCTGTTGAACTCCACTGGTCACTACTTCTCACTAAAACTCCCGGATATACCTCTTGAAGCCAGTCACTAGTGAGTAGATATTGATTAGTATCAAAAGAGGGTTTTGTGAAGATTGTAGTAATTTAAATAGTTAAGATAATGAATCAACTGAAGCTAGATCACCATTTATTTCATCTATAACTTATTATAAATGAGTTTTATAAAGAGAATTACTTCATATAAGACTTTATAGCGTGATTTTATCTCATTTATCTAATCCATTCTAATAAAATTTCATTTTATCCAATGATTATTTATTTCTTCCATGGAAACAAACATCATTTGAAATTGTTTATCTATTGTGTTTGTTTGTTTTATTGGTCGTAAACATTAAAGCCATTTCACATTTTGAATACATTTGCTTTCTGTATAAAATGAACAAATTACCTAGTTATTTATTCTCTCAGTAGTATATATACTCTTGAAATGTTTATATTCAATCAAGTATTCTATAGTGATTAAGTTAATTAGTGACTCAAAATCTAACTCCAATAATATTATACAAATGATTGTTATTGAAGTATACATATCATCAATCCTCCCTATACTATCATCGACTTAACTCGCGCTAATGAATAAGTCAAATACGAGAATGGATTTTTGAATGCGTATATTTTGTACACTCATTGATCTAGACAGTAAAAATCAGAGGAACGAAACGAGAAGAGAGTGAAGTAAAATGACGCGCAATAGAGAAGGCATGTGAGCCAACTCCATTTAATCAAGCGTTAATCAATATTTATAGCCAAATAAAAATATGTTACAGACATCTGGTGAATAAGATAAGAAGTGTACACACATACGCTTACATCAAAACAGTTAAGGTTGATAAGTGAATAATGAACAAGATTCAAACGTGACTCAAGTAGAATGAATACATTAGTCTTTCCGAAAGTTAAAATAAGGTATATGGGCTTAACATAATAATCAACACTACACTCTGAGAACCAAGGAGAACATAGTAAATCTCTTTTTATTATTAATGCTTGAATTCATGAGTTCATTTAAGCTAGATCACCATTGATAACTTGGAAGCACTGAACAGCTTTTTCGTCCTAGTATGAGACCCCTTAGCAATGCTCATTCATGGTTCCACATGTGACACTTGAATTTAGGACGTTCGATTTTGCGCGCGCGAAACGCTTAACTTCTAGACCTCTCATTATACAACTCATATATATATTCCTAACAGTTATTGAGATCTATCTAAAAATCCGAGATCGAGTACAGGATCATTCAATTACCTCTTCAAATAAATATAAATACCACTTATTTTTTTTACTCGCTACGTAGATGATTTCAGTTTAAAGTGAAATAATCTAATAGATTATATTGTTACCGAAAATAATTAACCCTTTAATTACCATTCATCGAACACTAGCTTATGACAGATTTCAGAGTTGAAACATCCGTAGATTTGATGGTTGTAGTTTCGTAGATGTTCTTCAGTTCAGAAAATTTTAAAATGGAAAAGATAATGGAACAGCTTGCAGACCTCCACATTTACTTTTATGATAAGAAGTGATACACATATTTAGTTATTCTACTGAATACTACGGTCAACGAGTAGAAGAATAATGGATATTCTTATGTTTAAATTAACCACTGTATCAAATGGATTAATTTATTAAACTGATGATAAGCTTTCTCAATAAATTATCCAGAGAAAGGGTATCTAATTTACCTATCTTTGGATCAAATACTATTGTTCATTCGATCGAAACGCAATAAACAACGTACAAAAAAACATGTACTTTAGTCTTTTATATTTAAAGCTGTTGACTAACAATGATGCATCATCACAATACAAGCATTCAGTAAGTCATGTAGATTAAGCAAAGATGGGTAGCGGCTAACAGTGGAATCCAGGATGCGCGTTTCATCCTATTCGGGACTCATAGTATGCACATATGCTAATAAGAGAGAGACTGATTAATTGCAGTACTAAGCATCAATGAGAAGATTCAAATAAAGCAATACCAAGTGAACTACTTAGATTGTTTTAAAAGTTTGTTCAGTTAAGTATTTAAATGATTCTAATTCTCATAGAGTTCTAACAAGTCAGACTTTTTAAACCGTTGAATTCATTCTTCAATGTAAACTAGACCATCATTGAAAACCTGAAAACACTGAATAATCTTTTCATCCTAGTACTGGACTGTACAGTAGTACACATCCACAATCTTACACTTGAAACTCGAACCTAAAATCTTTAATCTCATATGTAAACATTTAATCTCTAAACCATTATTAAAATCAATAATCTAGCTTAGATTAACTCATGAATTCATTTGTTAAAATTATTATCATCTCCACAAATTCTCATTCTAATAAATTAAACTTTATATATTCACAAGGATTAGTATAAATTATCGCACAAAGTATAACATAAAACAGTTTAGAAGTCGACTGAACCTTTCTATATTGTTCCTGTAGATTTTACATTCCATTATATGATCAACTATAAAGTTTTGTTGTGTATTATCTTCAGTTCAATCGTATATAATTTTATTGATTTATTTATTATATTCAATGAATTATTTAATGTTTCATTACTTATTTTAGCCTCCAGAATTAAAAGTGAATAATAATGAATTAGTGGAAGCATCAAATGACAACAATAAAGAGTATAGTGTATAATGAAGAATTGAATAATTGAATATATATATGACTTCATAAATATTCATTGATGTATTTGTAAACAGTTTGTCAATTGGATTGGTCTGTGTTAACTTTGTGTTTTGTTTTGTTTTGGTTATTCTATTCTTTTTAAAAGGATAATACTGTTGTGTTTTTGTTTTCTGTTTTATTATTATTATTATTATTATTATTATTATTATATTGATGATATTTCATGTTAATACAATGTTTCTAGTCAGTTCATGAACTGGATCACAACTACTGATGTTCTATATATACATACGGTGATCACTTTCAGCTATTATTCGTATTCAATAAATGTATAATAAATGAATTGTATTGTATTTTATACTTATTACATCTATAGAACAGATTGAATGTTTATTTTCATTTGTATAATGAAATCTTGCGTAGTGGTTGGTTTGCAATATAAACCTTAAATTTTGTATACTGTTCGTCCTGATAACTGTCACTATAAAACGAATGCTTACTTACTTACTTAGGCCTGTTACTCCTGATGGAGCATAGGCCACCAACTAGTATTCTCTAATCCACTCTGTCCTGGGACTTCTTTTCTAGTTCCATCCAATTCTTGTTCATTTTTCTTATGTCTATCTCCATTTGCCGGCGTAATGTGTTCTTTGATATTCCTCGTTTCCTTTGGATTTGAAGATTCCATGTGATGGCTTGTCTTGTGACGCAGTTGGTTGCTTTACTCAATGTATGTCCTGTCTACTTCCAGCGCTTCTTCATGATTTCTTCCTCCGTTGGTATGTGGTAGATTTTTGTTAATAATGTCCGGTCAACGGATCCGAAGTACTTTGCGTAGACAACTAATAATAAATAGATAAATATTAGTAGCTTAAATGATTCGATGATTCATACATTTCACTATATATATATGCATTTTAGTCTTGTTCGTTCACTCACTTTTCGGCACTACTCTTTCATGTTTACTTAACGCACCTGTAATTTCGATGATCTGTGCGTGGTACAATAATAAACGTAATCAACACTTCATATTTACCTTCTGATTAATATACCGTTGAGGCATTCGTTCTGGCTAACGCAAGCTAAAGATTTTATGTAGATTTATTTCAAGTTAGCTTATTTAAACGAGCAGCATAGTTTTTTTATTTTCTATCCTAGTCATAATCAGTCGCAAGCCAACAAGATGCTCGACAAGCCAGTGATTTGATTTTTCTTCTGCTTCTATATGGGTACCTAATTGCTGTGGAAATAATTATCCTGTAACTAAGGCACAAAAATCTCAAGATTTACTAAAATACCCGTTCTACCTTGTGAAACTCAGGAAACCTACGTTTGCATTGACGATTCTGACGTTTTTTCACTACACTCATGACGCTTCTAAACTAACGAAGAGTATCTTTTACATTTTATATTCTGTCGTCATGCAACAGTTGAACAAGCGGACAGTCTCTATCAACTGATGATCTTTTGAACTGTAAAATACTTCTTATTCTATCCTCGTGTTGTTTTTTTAGTACAAACTACTAGAAATTATGTCCAAAAGTGAAAACAGTAGTTGGTAAAAGTTAATAATAAACCTGGAACAAAACTAAAGAGCTTAAACCTATGGTCTTAGTGTTGAGACAGTCGCGAGTGACACTGCTTAAACAGATGGGATTCGGTTATCCAACCAGGTCTAAACCTCTTGAAATCTACACTGTAATCCAGGAAGTTGATGGAATTGACACTTCAGTGGATATATGACAACATCACGAAGATGTCTAAGTAAATCTAAATGGTGTTCACTATGTAACTCAGTGTTCCCAGCATGAACTACAGTGTCATTTTAATATGCTCCGACAACATCAAGACCCGTTAGAATCTAATTTATGACCTCCTGGGGTATTGCAGACGAAATACATAATTCAAACCATAAGAATTTGTAACTGAATAGCCCAAGTAGTAATTAGTTCATCAGAGATTTCATGCAGTGGAATTCGCAAGCATGTACCTTTCAGGTCTGCTTTATGTGGAGAATTTGACCTTTATAATATAAATAGTAACTTTTCAATCTTTTTATGTGTACAAGTTAGCTGACATAGCTACGTATTAAGCGTTTAGTGGTACAACATTTGGCTTTGTGTAGAGAATTTAAATTTTATCGACCAGATCTGCCGTCGTCTCTGAGCCTTAAGGAAGTAGACTAATCAAAAAGTTTCCAGCCATTTCAACAGTTTTATTTCTGCTATCCTCACTTATTCAACATAGCATGATGAGGCAAATACATTCGTGTGTAGTAACTAAGCCCTGAACCCCGAAAGTCCGACCTCAAACCTTGATTAGACGTCCGCAGATTTGCATGTCTGTATCTTTCCCAAACTCCTTAATCAATGTCTGGTTAAGTGGTATTTACTGGCAACCTTTGTAGGTATCACTGACATGGTTGAAGATTGGGTGGAAAGTTCATAATAAATATATATTCTTGCGATGTCCTGATGAGCAGAAAACCGTATTTCCGCCCCACTTTAATGTCCTAATAGATTCCAAGTCATTCATATACAACAATTTGTCAGAAGAATGGGAATCAGCAGGCTCATACTTATATATGTATATATTCTTTAACATTTCCATAGGATCATTGATTAAGAGGTCTCACGATCCTTCTGTTACACTTTTTACAATATGCTGATCATAAGTTAACCCAAAGCACCAGTTTCTGATGGTGTAAGTACTTTTTCAACCAACCTTTGTTCTAAGACCCAATGAGCTTCAAGGATGTCCTACTCGATTAGTAGAGTAACGTCGCTGCCTTCTAACTCTGATCAACAAAAATTAGATTAGAGCAAACCTAAACGTTCTCCTTCTCAGGCCTTCTTGATTTATGAAGCTGTGAGTTTCTTACTATAACAGTTTACTCGACGTATAAACATTAATTTCCGTCTTATTAACAGACCTCAAAGTCTTTGCTTGTCAGCTGATTAACTTATTTCAGCTTGATGTAAATCGTCCCACTTTTAATGACGATCCTAAAAGTCTTTAAGTGTTTAATGTGACTAGAGTGAGATATGGATAAGTAACTAGACTAGACAGGGATTAGACTCAGACCTACGCTCTTTTTTGGCGACTCTATATAGTTGCAATAACTTGCTTACAAATTTATGCGGCAGTGGATGGTGCTATTTCTGATAAATCGCGATATTATACGCAAATGAGAATTACAATTTTATCCTCTATGGCCCGTTCCAACACAGAGAAACTAGAGCTTTTTTTACATCACTTTAGACCACTAATAGCTAACCGCAAGATCATAGCATCAGGAATAATCCTCACTCACATGATTGTTTCCTCATTTTACACATTTAACTTGTTTACATCCATAGTAGACAGCAGCTGCTGCGTGCAACAGGCTACTTTGCTGAAAGCTCGTTTACTACTTGCAGCAATTCGTTCAAATCTACTGAGTATTATTACAGCACTAGTGAGTTAACTCAGAAATTATGGATAGCCGATCACCTATTATCAAACATCTGTCTATCTCATCCCTTCGATCATTAACTCCAGTGGCTGCTATCCTACTTAACTTTATAAGGTCCAGATTAAAGTCTACTGAATAAATCATTTGCATAGATTCTATAGAACAACTCTTTATTTAACTGTTAGCTTAGAGGAGACTTTTGCGTCATCGTGTTCTGCACTATTACATTTTGTCAAGTTTCTCAACAATCTCCGGGCCATTTGGTGTACCGTCTACGATGACCAGACGATGGTGGGAGTATGATTCGTTTTTCTACAGCACCTGAAGACTTTCTTCTACAATAATGTACTAGGAATAGAAGTCGATGGCTGTCATATTTCGACAGACGAACTTCCAATACTTTGTTGGTCGGCCATCAATATTACGTTGTTTTGCTTTTGGGAAATTAAGACCCATATTTAAGGATGACATACCTACCCCTATCTTCTTTCGTTCTAGTATTTCTGGAGTCAGCTTGTCTCTAGGATCATGAGAGTGGCTAATAAAACTGCGAACATACCCATAAAGTTTGTCATCACAGTCGGAAGCAGAGGGCGCTTCAGAACTCATATTCTCTTTTGTCTTCTGTGGTCAACTCTTTCTAAAGGTTTGATAATTTTTTCCTCTATCTGTACTGAGAAAATATCTTGCAGCATGACTGGCTACATTTCTTCTTGATTCAGCACCGCATTTGTGACACAATTCATAATCCACTTCACTAGTATTGGCCTGTAGATAATAACAGCTCAATTGAGAACTACAATGACCGAAATTCCAATAGTTGATCTGATTGAGGACAATCAACTACGCGAAGTAAGTATAATTTGGCATGATTCTTCCGTATATTGCACAAAGCTTTTTAGAGTCACTTGTATTAAATTGATCGATGCACGAACTATATGTTTAATTCGACCCGTTCTCAGTTGGTGAGCGAAAAAAATTATATCGAAGGTGCAAAGTGACTCATACAATACAGCTTGTGTCATGTAGTCAACGGTGTTTTTGGCAATAAATAGTGTAATGGATGGAAAAGAAGTGTTTCGTGCCTGAGAATTCCAAACAAAAAATAATCAAATATCTAACTGCAAATGTTGGAGAAGTCTTTTCCATCTGACGGTCGGATGTCAAATATCAGTGACCAAACCACAGAGCATTAGAGTTTTGTCAAACATGAACTCACTGTCAGTAGTCCGAGTATTATATGCCGACAAAATTTAACAAGGGTAAATTTTGACTTAAAACAGGTAATAAGTCCGAGACAAGTAGGAATGTAAAATGCAAAAGATAGTTGTTAGAGCACTCCATAGAAGTTGGTGTACAAGACAAAGTAGAGGGTGAAGAAATGTCAATAATATGTGATAAAGCGCTTTGGAAGAACTTTATGAGTATTTCTTTCGTTACATAATATGTGAGACGTTTTAGAGTCACCACAATATTTTTTTAAGCGTACAGACTATTGAGTAGGAACCTATGTTGTCAGATAAAGGTTCTGATAAAGATAATTTATTGTTGGATAGCATCACAAATCTTTTTATAAATCAGGAGTTTGTTGTGTCGTAATTTTCGAGGGATTTTCAGCTGTCACCCTAGAATTGATTCACTCGAGTTACAACTTTATAGATGGCGTTTCAGAATCTATTAGTTCACACAAGCACTTCACTCGCTTACCCAATATTTGAAGATGGCTAAGTAATCAATGCACTGAATATCAGAACGTTTAATCCGATCCGCACCTCAAATCGTTCTAAAAAATGTCAGGAAGTGGACGGAAATGGTTTCATTATAGTTCTAAACGACAGGACATATTTTCGTGTGAGTGACTAGTTTGGAGAGAGCCTAAACCTTGCACCGATGAAAGCAAGTATCGTTAAGATCCGGAATAAATTGCCACCAGGTCATCGAACTATCGATCTCGAGAATCATTAGGTACATCGTGTTCTTTTCGTTGCTACTGTACAATCTAGGAATTTCTAAGCTGATAAGAATGGAAGATATAGAACAATGCCATGAAAACTAGACTTCAGCGTGAATACATCTTATATCCGGACGAATAATAAATGAATGTTAACTTCTAGGAATTATTTACGAATTATCATTACATATATTTTTATTGGATAACTATTATGTAACTGTATTATATGTATATTCATATTCCCTCTATCATAATCTTCCATTTGACCTATTGCCTATGGTTATACGATTTATCATTCTTAACTTATTCCCAATTTATTAGTTACAGTTTCCCACGCTCACAGTCGATCTTGTATGATTCTTACTTTTTTATTTTACGGTACGATGCAGTTTGATTTGCCTGTATGTAAACTATGCATGTCTGAAATGTACTATTCATGCAGTGGAGGCTGAGATTGCTTTTTGGATTAAACAGGCAGGGCTAGGTGTGTAGGGCCGATGAGGATTCAGAGTTGACGCATGGCTTCTAGTACTGTTTTGATGTATCATTGGTTTAGCACAAGAAAAATGTCATATAAATTGATGTCCTAATTGGTGGTTTTGTCACGTAACAATTAACAGAGTAAAGTCATAACATCATATTACTTATTTTGCAGTATTTTGCCGCCATTTTGAAATTAGCTGCTAAAATTACACATAGTTTTATCCGTCTAACAATCAATTACTAATGAATCCCCACGATAACAGAAAGCATATGAAAATTAGTGTCCTTGCCGAAACGAAGTCACAAGCCTCTTTTACAGTTCAAACAAATGACTGATTTTCATGATGGAGTGATGTGGTGATTAAATGAACTAATAATACCTTTGTACTTGTTGAATGCTCGATTTCGAATTCCAAATACAATACATACGTTTGTGCTTGTGTCTCACTTCTTAATTCAATTGTGTTATTTCTGGGACTCTTAGTTCGTGCTATAATTCAAATAATTCAAAACATTATAAGTGATCACTAAAGTATATCATAAATACTTCACTATAGAGGTAAGTACCATTTGGATAATAAACTGAGAGTCCTCTATTGTTGGGTTTTTGTGTGGAGGTTATCTAAACTCAAATACTCCTAGATCATCCAGAAATTGCATGAAAGGCTGATGAGCAACCATATTTGGTGAAACGAGAAAACATGACGGTCAAATGCAAGAGCTCCATGGAGTTAGGGACTCAATAATCATGACATAATGTCAAAACTCCCTGAATCAGGCCGCGGATATGTGCCAAAAGATAATGAACGGGCGTGGTTTTCTCTTATACGTAAAGTGTGGAAAAGTAACCCACACTGTTTGTTTGGTTGCCGGATAATTCCCGAGCCTCTCACATGCCCGAATCCACTTTTGGCCAATCTTAGCATTTCGGAAGCTAGTCGGCGCACTTTCGAAATTACAGATGGCCCTGTAGTCGTGATTTGACGTTTAACATTGATGGTTTTACAGCAGTTTTGGCCGTGTTACATACATGTAAGTGTACCTGTTGTGTGTCCGATGAAAATGTGGATCAATTACATGCTTAACCGTGATCGGGCACTACCTACAACCAGAAAATGAAGTTCTCAGAGTAAGAGAATCACAGAGATCTGTTACTTTTTTAAGTCGTTTAGAGCAGGAATTTGACAAGGTAGCCTCTTTTCTGGGGGTTCTGGTGATCTCCAAATCCGATCGATAAACGCACCCAGTTTTCTGCGGGGTTATTTGGTAATGAGACGAGTTCTACTTGCGTCTTTTGAGGAAATACTGTATAAAGAGGCCTTCGCTAAAAGTTCGTTGACTGATGAACTCCCTCATATGCAACAACATTTCTGTTTCTGAGATTTTTTCGGAGTTAGATATTGAGGAATAATTGGTCCAACCGTTATCGACTGGTTGGGTTTCCATATTTAAAGACAGCCTTTATGAGTGTATTGTAAGGTTCGAAAGCATCACTAATAACTATACTAGATCTAACCTTTTGGTATTTCGAATTATTTGAATTGTAGTATGAACTAAGAATCCCCGAAATTATGCAATTAAATCAATAAGTACTAGATGAGCACAAACGAATGTATTGTATTTAAAAATCGAAATCAAGCAATCAAGAAGTACAATAGAATCATTATTTCATTCAAACACCACATCCGCCTCAGCTTAAATTGGTGTCTAGGTGTCTGTAATTGATTGTACATCTTCTCGAGTTCATCCTGTGTCTGTCCAACATTGTATTGGATAAGAACTCTGTAGTATCTAGAATGTGCTCATTAGTATTGGAATTAACAAACGAAATCGGAACAGACTCATCGGGAATTGTATACAATCAGCATGTTGGTTTTGTACTGGAATCATTATTATCTGGAATTCGAACCATAGATTTTCCAACACTATCCTCCACCACGAAATAACGTTGGATCTTTATATCCCCAAGTTATGAATAATGTTGCTTCATTTAAGACATGTTTCTCACATTGTTTAGAGTAAGCATTAGAACTGTTTCTGTGTTAAGGATAAACAGCATTTGATATGAAATCATCTGAATTGTAATCGAAATCGAGGTCATTTGGTACTCGTGCTTCGCATTGAACAAGTTTTTCACAAAGATCAAATGCATTATGAGGATAGGCAATATATGATATGACATCAGGATTTGATTCGTCTGAAATATTTTCATGAAATTTAATAAGAATTTCATCGCAGAGTAAAGGATCATTAGAAAAATCAGCATCTATCCAAACCACATCAGGTTTTCCATCATGATTATGTTCACTCAACATATTTTCCTAAGATTTGTTAGAAATTTCGTCAGAAATATGTGAAACATCAGAAAAGTCATACCTGGTACAATAAGATGAGAATTCTGATAAATGGATTGATTAGAAATCGTTGTCTCACAAGGATTCTGAGTTTCATTTAACTCCGAACTACTATATGACTCTACACTGTCTTTTAAAATCGTCGATAAAGATAAATGATCATTATGAATACTCGACTCAGTACAATCAGAATTACAAGACTTGATATTAGTTGCAGTAAGATGAGCATCGGTATTACAGACGGACTGAGTATGTCCAATATCACCACATTCAAAGCACTTAGAATTACGAAATTTACATGAATTAAAAGAGTGGAGTTTGCCGCAGGACAAACATTGACCAAACTTGTCCCCATCTTCGTGAAATGCATTGCAACTCCTCAGTGAATAATGTGCATAGCTCTGCGTATGCACTGGGTTGGGATTACGTAGTAATGTAGTGGTGTTTTTTATATCCTCATGAATCATTTTACGAGATCTTCCTCCTTTACCGCATTCGAAATTTGTATAATTAACATAGTCTAGCAGTAGTTCCTTGAGAGCTGTTTAAGGAAGCGAAATGAGCTTTTCAGGCATAGCCAGAGTTTTTAATAAGCTATATGCTTCTTTTCCAGTAAATGTGAGGAAGTGTGCCACAATATTAACATCATCATCTTCCTTGGTCATAGCCCAGAATTCCAACCTTTCCAAATAATCCTCAAAAGCTTCCGAAGTTGAATGAATATCTGACTTTTCCATCCCAGGCTCCAACGCGACGCCACCATGGTATTTCGAATTATTTGAACTTTAGTATGAACTAAGAATCCCCGAAATTATGCAACTGAATCAAGAAGTACTAGATGAGCACAAACGAAAGTATTGTATTTAGAAATCGAAATTAAGTATTCAACAAGTACAAATGTATCATTAGTTCATTCAAACACCACAAACCTATCTGTAAAAACTTTGTGGTCATGCCTTCGCTACTATGAGAAATTGTGCACATGGGTACTTTACGTCATATTTAACAGGACCACGAATCTTTATTATCAGGCCAGAATGGCACGAATGAATATAGGAGGCGCAAGATTCCTCATTTTTGATAGTTTAGGTACTTGTTCCAACGTTATGTAGGCAAAATGGATAAATAGACCGAAAACCCCAAGGGTAAAAAAATAATATCGCGATATGTGAAATTGAAAAGGGATGTATAATGTCACAACAAGGAACAAACTTGCAGTTCATCGTTTGATATAACCTGTCATTTCGACTTCACAATTAAGATCCCACAAATATTCAGGGTTCGACAACACAAGATACGAATTAGGCCGAATTATAAGTTAGGGATGATTGAGTTGGAAGATATATTTGGAGAGTAATCGAACTGTTGAAAACCACTCTATCTAACCTGGCTAGTTGTTGAGAGGGATTAGTAGAACGGCGTACATAATTGTAATCTGGTATGAATTCGTTGTCGAGCGCCCTTATTTGGGGTGTCCTCAGTAAAACTGATGAAGTCAGAATCAATGTCAAAGACTTACACAGCTTTTTACTTTAAGGATTGATTTACCGCTACAAGCTAGACTACAACCGATCAACTTCACTGGAAACCGATAATTGTTATGTAGCACAAAAAAGGTCAAAAAACTGGCTTGCACTTATCAGCTCATCACAAGTATACTTCACTTGTCTTCTTAGTGTTTACTCAATCAATTGAATATTGAATATGACATGACAACGGAGTAAATTGTCATGACCGCGGTGTTTGGTCATTTCCTTTTTTAGACTGCCTCAATGTTCGCTTAAATATTCTTCATTTTACCTTGACTTCTTCTCTCTACTCTGCCGCCCAATTTTCAAGCAGTTTCACATGTAACGAACATTACATGTGAGTCGAAAATGTGCTCCCATTTTAATTTTAACTCAACTGTAGTTCTAAGTCAATTAGGCTGATTAGTATCAAGTGGCTATCGAACCATTTGCCTAAAAACCTAAAAACGCTGTTCACACAATCCGTCTACCAATTTGAGGAACCTTCAAAATGGTCAAAACCAATGTCATTTGTTAAAGTGATATACCTATCATTATCTGAAACTTGGTGAGGGAAACTATGATTCTTATTCGTGGGAATCGTTTTGTGAGACGTCTTTCACTTTATCGCTGCAAGTTATGTATGACAATATACGTGGTGGTAGCAGTTTTCTTCATCATAGCCAGTTTGCCGAATCTTCCGCCTCGGGTCGTTTACACTCATCCTGATGAACTTACTGATAAGGAGCTCTGTAGCCAACCAGGAAGCAAAGGTATTTTTGTAACAGTTAATTTATCACTTACTAGTCTGTTGCCCGAAAAGTGAAGAGCTTGATCTAACCCAATATAGCTCAGATACTCCCACAGATTTTCTGAACTTGTTATATGAAGCTCAGCATGTTTGTGAGGGGAGTTGGAAACCGCAATGTGTGTCTTCACAAAAAATAGCTGTCATTATACCCTATAGGGAACGAGAAAAGCACCTTAAGTTATTATTGCCAAGACTACATGCTTTGTTGCTACGACAAAATATGCCGTATTATGTTTTTGTGATTGAGCAGGTAAGGAGTTTATGTTGATAGTATAATTTGTAAAGGTTTTGATTTATTCTTATCATTCCATCATCTGTTTAACATACTTGTGGAATTGAGACCACTTCAGTTTAAAAAATTGATGGAACTGACGTAGTCGCTGAGTAGTTTATTTACTAGTGACCCGAGCTATTCCTGTTTCTTTGTCGTTCGATGATGACAGTTGTTTAATGGAACAGTATAACGGTTTAACACTAATTACTTGAATCCCCAACATTGTGTTGATCGATTCTTTCTCAAAGATATCAGGCTAACTTTACAGGACAGAAATTCGTGGATCATTCATAACTAATAAGTCACTGTACAGAATGTATACTAAGGTTTGCAATAGAACATATGTTAATTAGTCTCACTATTAGTCAGATAAATATAATATTTGGTCACTACGTGCACGCCACTTACATTTAAATGCATACCACTAATTTCTGACTAAATATAGCGTATTTCATGTATCGGAGTAATATATGAAAAGTTATGACTACTGCTTATTCCTCGCAATTACAAATTTTAAGTGTAAGGAGGCTCGTTGTCCCACCTAGAGACGTCCAACTTTGCGGGATGAATTGGGTCGTGTCACCAAGCTTGATCAAAAACTATCTCTCCTTCTTGAATAATTAAAAAATATGAAAGTCAGGGATTCGTTTTGAGAAGAATTAGCCATGCGCCTAGTCTATCTTAGAAAAACGGTTTATCTTGGATAAGCTTGGAATGGTATCCAAATGGCTTTAAGCACAATTACAAAATAAACCTTTTGACTGACTTAGTGTCTGAAATAATACTCTTTAACCATCTGATTCTAAAACAACTCTTGTAAAAAGCAAAACATGAATAATCAGGATGATTTTAGACCTAGAAACAAATGAGCCCAACAAATATTTGCTTAACATCAGGTTGTAGATAACGGATGTAATTACCGATGCTAAACTACTGTCGAAGTTCTCAAACCTCGGGACAGAATTGGACTCCATTGACCGAGAGGTTTTGTGGCAGTGTTTTTCACAGGAAGGTGTTCTAAAGAAGTACAGAAGCTCTCAAATGGTTCTGCATTTGACGCCAATTTAGGAGGGCTTTTATCAGGGTCGCCTACCGTCCCACTTCTGATCCAATTTCTTCGCAGATGCATCCAAAGAAATGACACCTTTCAATTTTAAGAAGTTAGTCAAATCGGGTGATTCACCTGTTAGTTTTTCATACTCAGACGACATGTTTTTATTCAGTAAAAACACTGGGTTTTAATACTAACATGCACAAGTATGGTAATTAGGAGTATTTGAATTATAGCATGAACTAAAAATCATAGAAATAACGCAACTGGATCAAGAAGTACTGGATAAATACAAACGAATGTACTGCATTTGGAATTCAAAATCAAGCATTCAACAAGTGTAAAGGAATCATTAGTTCATTCAAACACCACAATAAGATACCTTTAGTCCCTTTAAATCAAAAATATTGCTCTGGGACTGGTCTGTGTTAGTGTCTAAACTTTGATATCTTGGTATCCTCATCATTCCAGGTGCATTATTAACTAATAAAATCTTTGGATGGATAGTATTCATTTCTAAATTATTTTCAAACTGGTCTTATTGTCTAGGAAATTTATCTAGTTTTGCTATATACATACATATTTTAGTTTTTTAGACTGACTGATTATTTTTTTCTAAGGCTGGAACCACTCCTTTCAATCGTGGACTACTATTTAATGTTGGAGTTTTGCATGCACTGGATATTGATCCAGATATTAATTGTTTTATCTTTCATGATGTTGATCATTTACCTGAGAAAAGTGAAAATTTTTATATTTGTGATACAGAATTAAGACATTTATCACCTGCTGTTGATGACTTCCGATATCATCCACCATTTGTAAACTTTGCAGGAGGTGTTGCTGCTATGTCTAAAGAGAATATTTTCAAGGTGAGAAAAAAAGACGTTATGTAATGTAATAAAAATTCGGAAACATTCTAAAATATTTTGTTTCTATCCCCAAGTATTATATTTTACTAAAGTATGCAAATAAATGGTTTTTAACTTTCTAGGAAAACACCTCAAGTAGATGTACCTTTTAAGAACTAAATTAGGAATTCATTTACAATGTTTGTAACAGTTTCTTGTCTTTTAATTAATCAACGAAATGAAAACTGGTTCAGTTTTAAGACTATTATAGTTTGGTTTATTTATGAAGTCTTTTAAAGTTAAGGCATAATATATGATGCCTAATAAATGTGAAAGGGTAATTCAAATGCAAGAGATAAGTTCTTAGTTAGTGATTGTTTAGTTTCTCTATATATCTTCTAAATAACTTCTAGATATGTTGAATGAAACTATCTTGTCGTGCACCACTTGAAATTTTACAAAAATGTACTATTACAAAAATCGCTAATTGGAGTACAATTGTCAGTATAGTTCTTCTCTAATATCAATTTACCACGTTGTTGTTTTTAGACACAATAACTATATATTCCATTTTACAGTTGTTTACATTCGTAGCACTCAGTAATCTTTCTATTTCATCTTCAATGTTAATACTTAGCTTAGCTGATATACATTTGGTATCCAGTAAAAAGTCTGACAATTATCTTTGAAAAGATAATTAATTTGACAGAGCAGGAGTTACCGTAAACGAATTTCATCAGAGCTCATATTTAAGCATACAAATCCGCTGTATCACAATATAATATCCTTAAGTAAGAATTTAATGTTTAATAGCGTAAATTGACTAAATTCTTTTATAAATTCTTAAACTGTTATTTATTAAGTTAATCATGTATTCTCAAAAATGTTGACTCTGACAACTGTGATGCGTGCTACTGATGTCGACAGTCATAAGTAGTATGCACCATCAGTCAAAAGTGAAATACCTGGAGGGAGAAGGTTAAGAAGATCAAAGAAAAGAGAAAGAGAACAAAGAATGATTGGTGTGCAAACGAAAGAACAGTGAAGTCTGAGACAAATGACTGACATTTTGTAAATGAAGTATTCATTGTATGGTTCTCAGATTTTACTGAGAGATTCCGTAATTTTGTGTTTGAGTACATTCGATTGTCCCCACTTGTGTTCTCGTTCTCTTCACTGAACATTAATCGTTAAGCTTATATTATATAAGTTTACTGTAATGTATATTCGATTTCTTTTACCCAATGCTTTTTTATATAAGTACTATTTTTAATGATATTGAGAAATATGAAAACTTCGACTATTACCGATTCGTGTTTTACCTTTTATCAGGGGAAATTCAAATTTAATGTATCCGTTAAATTATACTCATTATATGTTTGATGCTGGAAATAAACACAACAACTTTATCCAATATGACATTAATGAAAGTGATGATTTGTTTATTGGCCTTTATGAATGTTTTCTTTAACTCACTGGAAATCAACCTTTTAATCATTTAGTGGTAATTGAAGTTTTAGTGCGTACATATCATTAGTTAGGTGAAATAAGCCATATATACTGATTGTTGGGATCTTCCTATTATTGTTTAGGATTATAACTGATCAGTCTCTCTTGGAATATGTGAGTCTTGTGTAGATTACCTCGACAGTGAGTTGCAGTGAGATCCAGTAACTATCTGGTGTCTGTAGATATATGGATTACGTAAGCAATTTAAAGCGAACGGTGCTGAATTAGAGTTTCATTGTGAATATCAGTTCTATGATGCAGGTGTGCCCAACCAACAAATCCAAAGTAAAACAAAATACACGACCTGGATTCCACTACTAACCGCTATACACCTCTGCTCAAAAAAATTCAGCTGTCCTCTGTTTTTCGATAAAAAACAATAATTGATCACCTTCAAACAAAATCATTTTGGTTTATTTGTAAATAGTTGAGAGAAGTTCCAAGATCTAATTCAATTCACTTAGAAGTCAAGTTAGTTTGATCATAACAAAAATTGACTGATCGAATATAATCAACATTACTTGCTCGCTTATTTACTTACGCCTGTTATTCCCAATGGAGCATAAGCCGCCGACCAGTATTCTCCAACCCACACTATCCTGGACCTTCCTTTCTAGTTCTGTCCAATTTTTGTTCATTCTTCTCATATCTGTCTCCGTTTCTCGGTGGAATGTGTTCTTTGGTCTTCCACTTCTCCTTTGGCCTTGAGGATTTCATGTGAGGGCATGTCTTGTGACGCAGTCGGGTGCTTTCCTCAATATGTATCCTATTCACTTCCATCGATTCTTCCTGATTTCTTCCTCCATCAGGATCTGGTTTATTCTCTCTCCCACAGTAGATTGTTGCTGATAGTTTCCGGCCAACGGATCCAAAGTATTTTGTGTCGATAACTATTAATAAAAATTTGTAGTTTCTGGATGATGACTTTCATATTTCTCAAAGTTTCCATAAAACTCTCTTGATATTTCTATTGAAAATTCTGACTTTGGTATTGATTGACAATTGCTTTGAGTTTCAAATGTTCTTCAGTTGTAAATATGTTGTTCTTTCTTTATCAATCCACACCTTCACATCTGTATCAGATCCACCATGTTCATCAATGATGTTGTCCAGATATGTAAAAGTTTTTACATCTTCCAAATCTTTTCCATCAAATGTGTTTTGATTGTTGCATGCTATGTTGTATTAAAGAATCCTAATTCTCCCTTTCTGTATATTGAAACATTAAGAATTAAATAAATAGATCATTGATTGTTACTAATTAACTAGTCAGTATTTAATATACTTTTAATTATCAGTAATTATCGTTATGTTTGAAGTGATGTTTCCTTTCCCTCCCCGTTTTTTTTTTATTTTTATTTTTTTATTTTTCAAATAAATAGATCAATGGATTTCCAACACGTCATTGGGGTTGGGGTAGTGAAGATGATGAATTTTCAGCACGTGGTTTAATTTATAATTTAAAATTAACTAGACCACCAGAATTTATTGGACGTTATAAAACACCAAGACATAAAAAACATTCTATATCTATAAAACATCAAAGTGAATTTATTAAATTTCGTAATTATTTACATGATGGTTTATCTATTTTAATACAAAAAAATTTTTATCAAACATGGAAATTAGAATCCATTCATAAAAAAATCAATAAAATTGTATTCAATCATAATAATAATAATAATATTGAAACATTTAAAATTCCTTCATTTTTTAAGGAATGTACGCGCCAAAATATTTTTAAACAATTAAATATTACTAATGATTCTTCTATTGAAATTATTCATAATTTAAAACAAATTTCATTAGATAATATTCAATTATTAAATTATTTTTCACGGGATGATTTATTTATACATTTTATATTTGATCCAATAGATTTATATAAACAATATAAAAGTTTAATAAAACCTAAAGGTAATCATACTGATGAATCTTTATGGTGGTTTCTACATTTCTATGGATGGATATAATATATATCTGCTATAGGATATATATATACTTTTTGCTTGTACCATATATATTTTGATTACGTAATAGATAAATCACCTTCAAAATGGAGTTGTATTTTGCAGTTAACAACCGAAGCAAACTCTCGATTTATATATATATATATATATATATATATATATATATATATATATATATACAGATGTAGACATTTTGCTTGTACCATACTTATTTTGATTATTCCCCCCCCCCAAAAAAAAAACAAAACAGAAATATGTATGTATGTATGTACGAAAATCAATAAGATGGAAAATAGTAGTTGGGTATACCTTGTACAAAGTTCTTATTATTCTTTTATATTGTTCTTATTTTATTTACAAATAATTAACTTTATGTGTACATATTCTTTATATCTATATATATACTCATAATTATTATTATTATAATTTTCAAACTGTATACCGGTGGTTTTGTCTATATTGAATAATTAGCAAAGAAGAAGTTCTAATGTGATATACAATGTATGTTAAGTATAAGTGTATATTCATGTTTATTCGTTAGATGACTTCTTTTTTTCTTCTTTATTATTTTGATGTAAATTATATATAAAGAATAGAAGATAAATGGTTTGTAAAGTGTATGTCTCTTTTGTTTGTTTGTTTGTTGCTTACTTATTTCATTTTTGATTTGTTGAACTGGTTTTATTGTTTTATGTAATGTTCAATCCTGATAATGATAAAATAACTTTCTATTCACAAGTTCAATCACTTACTTAAATGAGAAGAATGTTTGGTCGATTGTAAGGGTGTATCATTTTTCCACTATCTAGTATGTTCACTGTACCAGGTCATGATGTTTAGTAACCATTGTAATTTGAGTGTTGGTTGAAAAATTGAAAGTTTTGATATATTAGTTGTGGAGATTAGTTCAATTATGAGATGAATAATTGGAAACTTTGAAAGCACTGACTATCCCATTTTTAGTTCAATCTACACCCACGAGCTAGTTAAGGATTAAAACGAGGACATTCAGGTATCATGGAAACCACATTTCTCTAAACCACTGGAATAAAATGCAATGGTTCAGATTTCCAACTTCATTTAAATTGTGGTTTGGTTCAATTTTCATCCAGTATCATAAGTAAAGCCCGCCTTCTTTTAAATACATTTGAATTTCACCAGTCATGTCGTCTTAATAAAAAGTAAAGTTTGCCATGTAATTAGTTACCTAAAATTCAAACAAGCTTAAAAGATTTAGTTCAATAAGGAGTACGAAATCCCTGTAAAGAAGCAATAAGAAAAGGAATACTAACGAAACTACTCCCTAAGTTTATTATAGCTGTTTGGAAAATATGACATAGTGGACTACCATACTAATAACTTAACTCTCGAGCGTTTGATCCTATTTTACCTATACAGGTAGTCAGTAGTTTTTTCTGAACAATATATCTAGCGGATAATACACTGATCAACATAGTACTGTATAATTACCCTCTGTGCCTTCAAGTGAATTCTGTTTACTTACTAATAAGTTCCCCTTTTTCCTTTATCATGAAATTTAGCAGATAACCTACGCGTAATACGTAAGCAAAACGAAAACAAAAATATTCATGAAATATTATTAATTCAGCGTATCTTGTTTCTTTTTTTCGGATTAATACAATGTAATAGGTTTAGTAATTTCCAATTAATAAAGTCATGAAAGCACTAGGCGGCCGCTTTGTCCTAGTACAGAATACCTCAATGGTACGCATCTACGATCTCGCATGCGAGACTTGAACCCAGATTCTTCAGTTTCCCGCTCGAACGTTTAACCTACAAACAACTGGGCCTGTATTCAGTGTTATACAAGCCTAACCTCAATAGACCCGCAATATTGCCTTATCATCTCACATAACAGAATGAAACTAACATGCAGTTCTTCCATGCTTTCAGTGGTTGTCTGACTCAAATCGATTCATGATTTCAATAAAATTCAACCATCTCGACAATTACATACTGACCATTAATACAATTTTAAAATTGAGAAAAATGTCAAAAAGCACTAATCATAAACAAACAGTTCGTTTAGAATGTAAAAGAGGTTAGTAATCCCATTTTAACAAGGTTTTTATGGTTGTTTATAACAGTCTAATAATATCTACAATGTTATTTAGCATTATAATAGTGACCTAGGAAGTCACGAATATAATCCATTGAAGAAAAAGGGTCAAAATACTAATTTTGCTTCTGTGACCAGGGCAAGTAAAGGTTGATTACTGACTTTTTTTATATAAAGTCAAGTTTAAGCCAGCTAATGTTTATGGCTTCGGCCAAAATTCATAAAATCAAATTGAACGGTCTGTTAATGACTTTAGATGCATTTATAAAGTCAATATTACACCTTTTGTACAACAGATGTCTTCTTATCGAGATAAAAATGCTGTTTTGTCCTGAAAGGCGTATATTCCTGGTAATATGCTCAACAAATCAAATAGAAGCCTATCTTTTCTGTCTTTCAAATGTACATGCTTTTAGATGTGCATGTCAATTGATATTCATAATGGGAGGTGACATATAATCGGTACTTATCTACTTTAGTTTATCTTACTGAATTTAGATTCCCATAATATAGAATTGGTTTCGTAGAATAAAATTAGATTTTCGAATTCCGCTTATTTTTTGATTATTTTTACTTATGGTTCAATCACCTTTGAATGTCAGTTATTTTTGTGGTTTATAAATTTTCGTTTCGTTTACATATTGAGTATTATATTTGTATCAGAATGGGTTTTGCGGAGATTGTAGTAATTTCAGTAGTTGAGATCATGAGTCACTTGAAGCTAGACCACCGAAGGAAAGCCGTTTCGTCTTAGGTCCTGGGTTCGAATTCCGCGAGGCAAGGTCGTGTATGCGCACTGCCCAGGAGTCCGACAATAAGACGAAACGGCCGTCCACTGCTTCCAGATTTTCCATAGTGGTCTAGCTTTAACTGACGCATTATCTCAATTACTAAAAGTATTATATTTCTTTAAAAATGATTCAGTGTATTCATTTTCTTTAAGATAATTGTTTATCACAGTGCACTATTATTGTAATATTAGTTCAGGAATATAAATTATCATCAAATAGTTTTCTTTTCTTGATTCTAATTCATCAATGTTTTATTATTGTACTAGATAACATCATTAGTGATTACATAACAACCTTGAATGATTACTTAAGTTAATGTTTGTCTATTGTTTTACTGAATATATTACATATCAACAATAGATCTATTTTCGGAAATTGAATTATAAAAAAGATAAGGAGAGATCTATGCCAAATACTGAGTTGTTTGAATGATCAAAAAATTGCTTTATAATGATTGTCATCGTCACGTATGATTAACTGACTGACTGATACATTGTCAAATCTATAATCTACTCACTATTTTTATCATTTTCAAAGTACTTATGAACAAATTAATGTTGGCCAATTAATAATTATAAATTCAGTTGGTATTGTTTGTTTGAATCTTCCCAGTGATGTTTAGGACCGTTAGCTTCAAATGCCATCACGTTATTCACTTAGCTACTGAGTTCTGATAGCCACTTGGTTGTGCAATGGAGTGAAGTCTCAATGCATTTTGTATTGCTTGTTCGTATCCTCCCATTGATGTTTAGGACTGCAATTGATCAGTCTCTCTCTTATTGACATATGTGTATACTGTGTAGATTGTCTCGATATTGCCTTAATTCACAAGCATTATGAACAAAGATGGATAGTTGCTAAAAGCGGAATCCAGGATGAGCGTTTCATCCTATTTGAGAATAGTCAGTTGAATGTACGTACATCTCAGGGAAGATGTTTACTCCACGACTCGAACCCAGTACCGTTCACTTCAAATGTCATCGATTTATCCACTTACCGTCCTGGATTCTACTGCTAGCCATCATCCACCTTTACTTATAAAGCTTGTGACTTAAGGGAATAGTAAGGCAATATGCACATATGCCAATAAGAGACTGATCAATCGCAGTCCTAAACATCAATGGGAGGATTCGAACAAGCAATACAAAATGAATTGAAACTTCACTCCATTGCACAACCAAGTGGCTATCAGAACTCATTAGCTAAGTGAATAACGTGATTGTATTTGAAACCAACGTTACTGGGTTCGAGTCGTGGAATGAACATCAACTCTGAGATGCAGGTACATCCAGATAATGAGTCACAAATAAGACTAAACGCGTATCCTGGATTCCACAGCTAGCCACCAACCATCTTTGTCTATAATTATCAGATATATTTAGTTTTGAATAAAATCATTTCTGAAAAATATGTAAATGTCCTTAACCTGTTGCGATTTCTGATTATATTTTGTTGTATTCAATTGCTAGGACAGTCTCTCCCATTGATTCCTGAATAAATTAATGGAATTATAACATAAAAGGTTGTTTGCAATAATAATTACGTAATGTGAATCATAATAATAAAATATTGTGTGTGTGCCTTGTAAAACTAATAAGTTAGCAGTGGATTGTACTATGAATGAAGTAAGGTGATTAAAATATTTTCGCTACGCTAATCATTGGTAATAGATGTGGTTAAAAATGAAGTGATATTAGAAAAAAATTATGAATAAAATCATGAGGAGCAAGGTATATGGGATGTAGACAGCTCATGCTTTCAACTTAGATACACAAACATATCCCAGTATCGTTCTAAATGGGTGAAAGGAAGGTAGTTGAAAGTTCCATACTTTAACATCTAATTGACTCTAATCATTTTACCAATTCACAGGTTAATTTTAAGGTCATTTGTACAATTCATCCAAACCTACCTAGATTTCTTTCTACTTAACTCCTTAAAACAGTAGAAGCTCATGCCATCCATGAGTTGAAGCCAGATATGTACGTACAAAAGAAGTATGTCTTATCCTTGTCGTTACCATGGTCTCCAGTTATTATTATTATTCATACTTGAAAGTGTATCCCTTTCCCTTAAATTATGTTTCATCTTCTCATGATTTTATTCATAATCGTTTCTAATATCATTTCGTTTCATTTAACCCCATCTATTACCTTTGTTTGGTGTAGCAAAAACATTTTAGTCATCTTATTTCATTCATATTATAATCTGTTGCTAACTTATTAACCTTACAAAGCGTTCTATAACAATAATTATTCATTTTCATCAAAAAAATTAAACAATTATTAACTGTAATAATTGAAAACTAATTATCATTATTGTATATCCTACTATAGTTTCCTCATAAATCAATCAATTACTGCAGAACAAAAGAATAAAGGTGAAATTATAGTGATTCTTGAATAAATAAAATATCTATGCTCATATATGTATATAATAAATATATGTTTTGTTATATCTCAATGAGTAGAGAAATTGTATTTCAGATGTTTCGTGACTTAATGTAAGTCACTTCTTCAGAGTAAATATATATGTATCCAGTGCACTTGTTGGAACTATATGACTCAAAATTACTTCCATCAACAAAATGATGAAGAGGAATACGATTGTCCGTGTTTAAGTGTATATATGTATGTGTGTGTGTAAGTGGGTATGTTTGTCTAATTAACTATGGAAAATGTAAATGTTTCATTTCATCACAAGTTATGAATATAAGACGAGACGGCCGTCCAGTGCTTCCAGGTTTTCAATGGTGGTCTAACATCAATCGGTTCATGATCTCGATCAAAACTTAACAATCTCCACAACCCCTTTACTGATAATTACCATGTGCTCACTAGTGACTAACTTCGTGAGAAAATTCTCGCAGTTCTGATGGGAAGCCTTGACCAGTGGGTAGAAACAGGTGTCTACCCCAGTACAATGAACGATGGTTGCGCAACTTCGTGGATCGGTTGAGGTTAGATATTAACACCGTCGGATGCCGGCTGAGTGGTCCAGTAGGTTAAGAGTTAGCGAGCGAGACTGAAGGACCTGGGTTCAAATCCCGCGAGTGCGATCGTGGATGCGCACTGCTGAGGAGTCCCACGACAGGGCGAGACGGCCGTCCAGTGCTTCCAAGTTTTCAATTGTGGTCTAACATCAATCTGTTCATGATCTCAATCAAAACTTATTAATCTCCACAACCCCTGTACTGAGAAATTTTATTATCAGATTTTCAAACCATGATTTCAACTGTAGCGTTTCAATTTTACAATCTTTGAAAGTAGTATTTATCTTTGACTTCATCTGGGACCCATAATATTATGACCTTAATAATCATTAAAGTCTAAGTATTTGATAAGCTGATGGAATAACCTTATTGTACATCAGGAAAAACAAAGTGGATGAACGTACTTATTAAATTATTTGTAGTTGATCCTAATAAACATTAAAGTTTATGTATTTGATTTTGAATCACCTTCACTGAAAGTTTCTACAGAAATTATACACTTATATTTTAAAAGTTTATACAGATAACATCGTAACTAGATTACAGTGAAGTATGAAACAGTATACGATCTATGTTATTTGATGAAATGGAGTCACTAATTACATACTTGTAAATATCAAGTACTTAGAATAGTTAATGTAATTATGTAATAATTTATGTAGACTAGTAAGGCGAAAATTGTTTATATACAAAATGCATGAAACATGATTATCTTGGGTATGGGGTTATACATATTAATGAATTTCATTGAAATCATGAACCAATCTACATCAGACAACTACTGAAAATCTGAAAGTACTGAATGACCGTTTCGTTCGCGTTAGCGCGAGACTGAACGTCCTAGGTTCGTCTCTCGCGCGCTGGATTGTGGATGGACACTGTCGATGATGAAACGTCCGTCCAAGGCTTCGACGTTTAGTTGGTTATCAGATTTAGATCAGCTCATGATTTCCATTATATAATTATCTGTTTGACGAATATGTAAAAAGTGATGAAGAAAACTTTGAGGTAATTATAACAACTAACTGCACCTGGAGCCCTTCGAGGGTTATTACTGTTCCCTAGCCGAGATAAGAGAGGAAGGTTGAATGTGGATTTAGTAACCACATCCCGTAAAAAAACCATGTCAAAAGAACGCCAACCAGTATTAATCATTAATCAAAATCAACTCTATATCTACTAAAATGTAGCTGGATTTACCAGCCATGAAGATCCAAGGTTTGTAGTTGTCACGTACAATATTATACCATTTAGTGTTTGAGCATGTAATGAGTGGTCTATATTTTTATAAATCTACAGTCGATTTAATTTAGGAATTATATTTTCAGTCAACACTTAATGCATTTCTCATCTACTCCCCAATCCGTTATCATTACTAATATCTCTTCGAGTAAATAAATAATTTAATAGTTAAATTCATGAGTCAATTAAAGCTAAACCATCATGAAAAGCCTGGAAGCATTGGATGATCGTCTCATCCTAGTATGGGACTCCTCAGCAGTACACGTCCAGGATCCCGCTAGTGGGATTCAAACCCAAAACCTATCGATCTCGCTCACGTGAACGCTTAACCTGTAGACCACTTAGTTGACATCAAATAATGTTATTATCTAACCTCAACCATAAATCCAATTATTTAATTACTAAAATCTCCACAAAACCCCATTCAAAATAAGTGTTCAAATGTATTGAAAATTTAGACAGTGATTAATCAACCAAACAATCAATCAACAATAAGTTGTAATCTTTTGTATTATATTTTTGTGAATAGTCACCTTTTGTCAAATTGTTCTTAGTCACTTGTCATATTTTGACCTACATAGTACACTACTCTGTCAATTAATGATTTGTTCATGAGATGATGTATATAGCATTATCTTTACAATGTTTCATTAATATGGGTGTGTTTTCAGCCAAATTAATGATCAATTCAACATAATATAGTGATGTGACACTAATCTCGAAAATAAAACAATCCATTATGTAGCGGGTGAATACACAACAATACAGTAAACACCATTCACTCTTTTTGTAAACAACCATCTAAACAGTTGAAATGCTTACTTAAATACAATTACAATTCCATAAAGTGTCTGTCACATCGAATAGCTCATTTGTTTCATTTATGCTCTGTTAATGTTAGTTTGAGTAGGAAACCATATAAACCAATATAACGTTTATAATTAAATTGTTGAATGTTGTTGGCAGACAATCATATAATAAATAGAAAGTGATGACTCATATTTAAAAATTAATTGAATTTATGAGTTGATCTAAGCTAGATTACCATTGAAAAATTGGACAGGCCGCATCGTCCTAATATGAGGCTATTCAGTAGTACGGACCCACAATCCCGCATTCGTGACTCGAAGCTAGGTCCGTCGACCTTGCTCATAAACACAACCTTTAGATTACTGAGACGGCATCCAACGGTGTTAATGTCTAACTTTAGTTGATTCATACAGTAACACCCTTTACATCTTTAGTTGATATCTAATTATTCATTCAGTAGATAGATAAACATTTATGCGTATTCACAATGGCAAGCTTTGATATGTAAAACACTAATATATAGAGCGGGTAAAGTATGGTGTAAAGAGAAACTAATGAGTTAAGAACGCGATGTTTAGATATCTGCTAAAATTTACATATCACGTACAGTTAGTAATTGAAATTTATTTGTGTGGTACACTAAGTGTTTTAAAAAGCAATAAAGAAAGTACTTTTTACCACCATAGGGTAGAAATGATAGTGCTTGCTGCGTTTGAAGCGATTACGAGTTCATCTAGTCTGCGAACGGAACAAAGACTCTCTTACCAAAGACCGGTATGCTAGCTATTCTGATCCGTCCCAGCCCCGCTAACTAGAAAGAGAAGTCCAAGTTCGAAACAGGGAAATATATTCAGCAGCAGCCAGAAACACGAGCAATAATAACAGACACAAATAAAACGTATATATATACAGCATAAAATTGTTCTTGGGAAGCGTTACAAAATAGCATACTAAAAGATACAACGAACTAATAGCGTTTCAGTCAGTCAGTCAGTTACAACGTAGGACCAGCCACATATATACATCGGTCCAAGTTGCCATACCTCATTAACACAACAAGATAAAAGTAGTTAATTCAGAGGTGGTAATATATAAAAGAAAGATTGCAATAAGGATATAGTACAGGAAGAAAGAATTAGTTGGTAGAAAGAAAGATATTAATCGATTTTAATCTCATAGTTTAAGGGAAGACAGAGAGTGTATACACCTAAACCATTGTGATCGATTCTGAGCCATGTCACCAAAAGTCTCCAACCATTGGTTATGATAGTCACGCGAACCCCAACCAAGTAGTCTGCACCTACCAACATGGCTCAGACTAGAATTAATAGCGTTTAACATTCTCCCAAGTGGGAAATACATCATGAAAGTGAAAATGAGCGCTTTCGGTGCGAAAACAAGAAATTTAAATGTTTAAAATAAAATTACAAAAATAAGGTATTTACCAAGTGAGTTCTGGGGATCTAATATCCCTAACAGTGTTAAAGTGATCAAATGCGTAATTCTTTCTATGTAGATTGTATACAACAAGCAACTGAACACTATCACTAACTACTAACTAAAAACAATGTCCTGAAACACAATCAAATTTGTTTGCGTTGTATTTTGTTACCAATGTAAACAGATACCTCCTCTTGGAATTTTTTGCAAAATCTAACTGTCCATTTGATTACATAGCATTTTTGCATCAAAGCTGATATCATTTTGTAATAAAAATCCCAACCCTAATGCTTAATTCCTAACTTTAAATTCACTATTCTAACCAAGAATAATGTGAAATCTCTGAAAAGTCTTGGGTCACCATAGGGGTTTATGAAAATAAATAGTTTATATTCATATAGGCAAATTTAGGTGTAGTTTTTTTAGATTTATAGGCAGAGTAACTTATAAAAAACGTTAATAGATCCATTATGTGAAATTTGTTTATACCTTGCGATATTATTGTCTTCTTTTCTATAAATTGTACATTTTATGGAGCTGCTTTCTAATTGAATAAGAACTCCTAGAATAATCTCAGTTATTTCTAGCTCCTCCCTATACAATGATCTTGCCTGAATAATTGTCGATAAGACCAATAATAGTCTATTCAGTGACATGTATTGTTAAGTTCTATAGACTTCCGACCACTGAACTCTTTAAAGGTGTAATCATATTACAAAAGTTGTGTTTAAAATCAATTATTCTCGCTCATTGATATGATAGTGATTAGATGGGTGACCTTGAGGAAACCCACCTACCTACTAGGGTTAAAATAAGGTAATGAATTATTGAGGAACTAGTATTAGGGTTCAGAATTAGACATTGGGGTTAGGAATTACAGTTAGGGTTTTCATGACATGCTAATGTAAGCTATAATGCCAAAAGGCTATTTAGCCGTATGAATGATGGAATTTCATACCAAAATCCAAAACCTGATATCTTTATTATGATGGGGAATAAATGTAAAATGTTCGTTATTCAATATATAGTAGGATAGATAAAAATAAAAAAAGGGCGTCGACTGAATTTAACCTTTCATCAGAAAGTAAACAACTGAAGTTAAATGAGAAAGGGAAGAATAGTATAAAAGGAATTTGAAACTAACAGACATTCAAATTATATCAATATCAAACACTGGCCACCCTCTGTCATTTATGTTCATCACATGTAATTCATATGGTTGTTATTGGTCAAAATATCACAGTTTGAAAGATGGCCAAGATATGCCTCTTGGGAAAAAGACTAATTTCTTTGAAATGACTCATATCTGATAAATTAGTGATACATATGTGATTTAAGGTGAACAATAAGGAACACAACCAAAATTCATATTTAATTAGTCGTGTTGAGATTGAACTCCTTTACGAATGAAGTATCAGCTGACCAGAGTCTTCTGCAACTAATTCTACGCAATAAAATGACTAACTATTTATTTGTTTTCTTTTATTTACTATACTTCTGACTGTTTATCATTTCTTGACAAAATCAATTAATATAAATAATGGAACCTCTCCCAATATTTAAAGTTAACGGTGATCAAATTCTAGATGTTCTCTGGAATTTCATGTGTTTTATAGTTTTACTGCAGTTTTCTAAGTTTTGTTGGCGAGACTATAATTTATGGACGAACCAATCAGGTAAGAGATTTTTGGCACGAGATTCATTCATCCATTTGGCACAATACCGTTTTGTCATTATAGCTGATGTCATTTCGTGATGAAAATCCCGAATCGAATTCCGAACACTGACAATCAACTGTAAATCGTAATTCTAATTCCTCATACAAGTTTATAAATCTACATTTGGTCCGAGTTTTTAAGTGAACCCTCTCAGGGTCACTTTAACATCGCTCAAAGGTTATCCATAAATTATAGTCTCACCATTTTGTTCGTAAATATATAAACAGAAAATGTGTTGACATTGTTATTCTGTGATAATCGATATAATGAATAATAGTGTAATATTTATTCTAAGATCTCCACAAAACCCATTCTGATAATAATCACCTGCTCACTAGTAACCAACTTCAGGAGATGCTCCTGGAGTTCTAGTGAGGAGTCGTTACCAGTGGAGTTCAACCAGGTCTGTTGTGAGAAATCAACTCACTGAAGACAATGGTGTACGATGGTGCAACTTCGTGGATTGGTTGAAGTTAGACATTAACACCGTCATATGCCGACTCAGTGGTCTAGTTGGTTAAGTGCCTGGAGCAAGATTGGTAGGTCCTAGATTCGAGTCTCGCGGGGTGCGCACTGCTGAGGAGTTTTAGTATTTATATCTCTATATATGTAGCTACAAGCAATATGATTAAGAAATCATATCACTCATTATGAACACGTGTAAATAATACTCAAAGAATATGTTAAAATGCTTGACATAACAACAATTGATCCGGTAACACGTTTCATAATTGTTTGAGTTATTGTTGACCCTCTTTCTTTTTTTTTCTTTCGACATTTTGTCATAAAACTAGATTAAACTTATTAGTGCTTACAATATAACTTTGACTTATTACTCAATTTAATGCTTATCTATTATTTAATCGATATATTGCATTACAACAAAAGACATTCTGAAATTGGATTATAAAAAAAAGATAAAAGGGGTGGTGGTGGGGGGAACTATAACTGTATTTGGATACTCTTTTAATAAAAAAATTGCTTATCATTTAAGCTTTCTAGTAAGGTTGATAAAGCTTCTGTAAACTTTGTATAACTGATTTATCAATATAATTTGTTCTAGTTAACTCTTCGACCATTGTGATTGTGTCTGTTTTTGGTATCGTTTCCATTAGATACGAAATCTTTAATGCCAATTAATCTCAACGGATCAATTCAAAAGGTGAGATTAGAATTTATGTACAAACCAATCAGATTTAAGATAATAGATCACAAATTTTGGTGCAAAATTCATTTATCCATTTGGTTAAATAAAGTTTTGATATTTTTAGTTGATATCAGTTCATGATCAAAAACTTTAATTCTTATCCCTAATCCTAACTATTAGTTATGAATGATGAATATATATAACCTTCATTTAATCTTAATTAGTAGATAGACCCTCAATTGCCCTGATACGGTCGAGAATGGGGGGAGTCCTCTTTCCCTCTCGAAATGCTCTCACCTGGTCACGCGTATTTAGCCTCTGCCAGGGAAGTCCCACTCACTGCGTTCTCGTGGCGGGGGTTTTGTTTACGGAATTGAGAGGATGAAAAGCGAACGTCCGGCGCTATAACCGGATTGGTGGACATAGAGAGTCCACCTAGCGAAGTTGGAAAACCACAATTCCAAACCAATGGTGCACATGGGCTCCAGTATCCTGATGGAACAAATGAGGTATGAACCAATCGTTGATCACCGACTACCATGGGACTGCATCTCCTTACGTTGCTCCACTGCCTTGTGGATCAGACCTTCAGGTCGAAGGCTCCGGGTGTGTCACCCTAAGTAAACCACCTTCTTCGGTTTGCGCACGCGAGCAGTATCACAGCCCTCACACATATTAAATGAGATCTGTGTGGCGCATATGTATTTGGTGTCTCCTTGTACCAATATCTATGTGTTAAAATAAATAAGATCTTCTCAAGGTCACTTTAGCATTACTCCACTCAATTCGCCCATAAATGATCGCCTCATCATTTACACACACACAAAAAATCAAACTAGATTCAATATTCATATAGAATTTTTTAAATTATTGATTATCATTCAGTGAAATTTTTTTTTAATTTAATTTTTAAATTTTTTTTTTCTAAGTGCATTCAATTCAATAAAATTAAAATATCGAATATTAATCAATAAAATTAATCAATATTGATGTCATAGAATTAATTAATGTATTTGTGCAAGCAATGGTTTTGTTGTTGTTGTTGTTGCTGCTGTTATATAAATGTCCAATTATTAGATAAATAATGAAATGAATTATGAATTTTAATTAACTTTTAATAGGTTTACATTTATCTTGAACCTATTTTGTGTATAATACAAAGTTCTGCATGAAGAATAACTGATAGATGTATTCTTACTTTCTCCTTTCCTCTTTTTTTTTGGTGGTTGACTGGATTATGAAGACCTCGACATCTGAGAGGAAATATGAAATACAATGGACAACTTGAAATCAATTAGATAATTTGCATTTCGAAAATGACCTGACCTTTCTATTCCATACACATTAACAAATGAAGGTCAAGATAAACAGTGTAGCATTGGCCACTGCATCAGTAGGCCTCTACATACACAAAGGAAAAAGTGAAATCCTCAAATACAACACGAAGAACACTCAATCACACTTGATGGAGATTTTCTGAAAGATGTGTAAAGTTTCACTTTCTTGGACAGCATCATCGATGAACATAGAAAACCTCATGCAGACGTAAATGCAAGGATTGGCAAAGCAAAGCCGCATCACTACAGTTGAAGAACATATGGAACTCAAAACAACTTTCAACCAACATCAAAGTGAGAATCCTGAATACGAACGTCAAGACAGTTCTACTTTACGGAGTTGAAGCTTAGAGGACTACTATAACCATCATCATGAAAGTACAAGTATTTATAAACAATTGTCCACGCACGGTACTCAATGTTTGTTGTCTAGATACTATCATTAACAGCCTACTGTGGGAGATAACAAACCAACTACTAGCCGAGAAGGAAATTACGAAAGGACGTTGAAAATCGATAGAACACACATTGAGGAAATCATCAAACTGTATCACAAAGCAAGCGCTAACTTAGAATCCTGAAGGAAAATAAAAAAGAGAAAAGCCAAAGAACACACTACGTCGAGAATTGGAAGCAGACACGAAAAGGATGAATAACAACTGAAAAGAATTGTTTAGGAAAAAGTTGGATGGAGAATGCTGGTGAGTTGCCTATGCTTTTCCATGAGAGGTAACAGGCGTAAGTAAGTAAGTTAGTCAGTAAACATCTTGTATGCCAAGAGAATGTGATGAGCGGTAAGTGAGATTATCTGAAAGGATTGATCAAAAGACAAAGTAAGCCAGCTGCTCAGTAAACACAACTACAACACCCACCATCAAGAAGATACAAGTATTTATAAATAGCTGTCTACGTAAGATACTCAACATCCATTGGCCGGATACAATCAGTAACATCCTTCTCTGGGAGAGAAAAAAACAGCTTCCAGCTGAAGGAGAAATTAGGAAAAGACGGTGGAAATGGATATGACATACATTACAGAAATCATCAAACTGAATCACAAGACAAGCGCTAACTTGGAATCCTGAAGGTAAACGGAAAAGAGGAAGGCCGAAGAACAGATTACATCGGAAAATGGAAGCAGATATGTAAAGAATGTATAACAACTGGAAAGAGCTGGAAACGATTGCCCAGGACAGGATTGGACGAGAATGCTGGTGAACGGCCTATACTCCTTCACGAGGAGTAACAGAAGTAAGTAAGTAAGTAAGTAACGTATAATAACTTGGTCTGAATTACTGCTTACATACATTTAAATGTAATGTGATTGCTTAATTATTTATCAAAAGATCAATGATCATAGCAGTTATGCACATTTATTTTTGATACACTCAGTTTAATTTACCAATCATTTATACCTTCACGTTATTTAACATCATATAGATTTGTGATACACTATGAAAGTACCAATATATGTAATAAAACATGGAAATAGTATCATGCCCATATTTGATAAAAAATTTACTCTCTAAATAGAACAATTATGAGTATACTTTGACATGGTTACTATTTTATTTTATATTTTTCGAAATGAATTCTCCATCATAAATTGTGTTACATATTTCCAAAATTCCTGACTACTACAATCGAAAGAACCAAGCTCAAAGAAGCGATTGATGAAATGACGTATTATTCGAGGTATGTTGATGATATCTTCATCGTATGTAATAATCAACAACATGCAATAAATCTGCTAGAGTTTTTCAATGAAGCTCATCCAAATATTCATTTCACTATGGAACATGAAAAAGAAAACATGTTCCATTTCCTCGATATAGCGATAAAACAAAGAAAGGATGGCACAGTTCAACGCTCAGTTTATAAGAAAGACACATGGAATGGTATTTATCTCAATTTCAACAGCTTTTGTCCAATCAACTATAAAAACACACTTGTCAAAACACTGTTTCATAGAACAGAAAGAATATGTACTTCCGATACAATAGAAGAGGAAATTATGAATGTTAAAAAGTGTTTAAGAAATATACGGATACCCATTGAAATTCATTGAGAAATATGGAAAACGTGAAGATAAAATACCCAAAGAAACTACAGTAAATAAAAAACCTGTCTTTATTCAACTCAAGTTCAAAGGCGATAATGTCACAGGGTCAATCAATATGAGACTAAAAACTGCACTGACAAAAACATATTCTGCAGCTAAATTGATTGTCCTGTCCAAAACGACATGTTCTTTGACACAATCAAAGGTCGACAGGTATCCCTTTCATGTTACCACCAACTGTGTATACAAATTTACATGTATCTGCCAAAGCAGTTACATTGGTAGAACAGAAAGAAGAGCCTACGTCCGATTCAAAGAACATATTCCGAACAGTTTGAGGTCAAACGGATTAAAAGCATTTAGCAGCGCTGTCGCAAGACATCTCCCTGACACAGGACACGAAGTCGATATACTGAAGTCCTTCAGGGTGATCAACAAACAATCAAATTCGAAGCTTTTGAAATTCGCGGAAGCAATAGCAATCAAACGTTTAAAACCAGATCTTTGTATACAAAAAGAAACAGTAATAAATCTTTCTTTGCCCTGGTAACATTACCCCCCCCTTTTATTTATTACGTCATTCCAACTCTTTCTGAATTTTATAATTACATCATTCATAACTGACCAATTTCAATTCATATCTCTCTTTATTACCATTAGTCTATTTTCAGTCACTTCATTACATAATCGTCTAATGTGTTTTAATTCCATGATTTCTAATCACTATTTCAATTTTCTGGAACCTTCCCTCCCAAACTCTATATATTCGAAACAAAAATTTTATGACTTCATTAACTCTAACGAAATCTTTACCACATTATGTTACATATATTCATCCTTCATCGCCCTCTGTTGTATAAGTATGTCAATATCTATAATAACGTTGAATTTCAAATATTTTAGGTTGTAAGCAGCTGATGAGAACCGAACGAAATAAAATGAAATCATTTATTATTCTGCACCAATCTTTGTTCTTACTCTCTTTAAAATAATAAAGGGAACTATGTGTATGAATACTACAAATGGGTATGACTGTTGGTTAGCGATTCGATATAATGGCTACTCATTACTTTCAATGTGAAACAAGATTAAGATGACTCAATGTAATCAAGAAAGGGAAACTGTTACTAACAATTACACAATTGATTTAAAAACTGATCAAAATGTATAGAGTTTTAATATCCGATTAATGACTAACTTTAAATACATGAAATCAGTAGTTAATCAGTTTTTGTGTTGAAGTATACAATTTGTAAAATCTATAAATTCACTGTTCTCACTAACCATTACAATTAAATTATTGAATTTTTGTATTTTACTTCTTTCTAACTAATTCGAGGTACACTTTTCAACATTGAACTACAGGAGGTCTTCTAAAAACAATCGATAAAAGTTTAATGTACTGATAATCTTGGGTGTTATTAAGCTAATCAAGGAACTCCGCCTAGTTATGGAATAATTCTCAATACAAAACAATGAAATAAAGGTGGAATAACAGCTTTGATATATTTAATTAATTATCGCATGTTAAATTGTTCATTGTAGTGAAGGTAAAAGGTTAAGTTTACAATAAACATACATATTAGGAGTCAGGCTAGTATCGCCGGTTCATGTTATAAACTCATAGTGTTTTCGTCATCATTTGTGATCAGTTATAATTTAAAGGTGGTTAAGATTGGGTATAAGTAGCTAAACCGATGTTTCGAATTAGGTTTACAAACTAGAGTCAAGGTTTTCATCATTAGTCGACATTACTCGTAATGAAATGCTTTCTAGCCCTTCTGTTCACAAACCTTGAAAACTTAAGATTGAGATTTAGCCTAATAATAAAAAAGGGAGTATATTATCTCTTGATTATTCATTGAATTCAATTAAGTGCTTTAACACGCAATTTGTCTTAGGATTAAGAATTTTTTGTAATTTAGCTTATCGACCTTCTTAAATTCACATTTTAGTTGCATAATAGATATTTTTGCTGACTCCGAGCATTTTATCAATCAATTATTGTCAATTTTCATATAGATATTAATAATACAAGTTATCCATCACTACACTTTAAATTTCGCGCAAAATACATGGGGAGGTCTGATTGGCTGACTTAAGCCCGTCAGTATACTATGCTTTTGCCAAATCACTATATTGTCAGGCTATTGTTAATTTTTTTTTAATTATTCAACA